>NW_019736404.1:178133-215473 GCF_002891405.2 Cryptotermes secundus
TTGGGATCGATGCCAGAATCAATCTAATTAGGAACGTTTTACAAGTTCCTCCTGGCGC
The DNA here is from genome assembly GCF_002891405.2 of Cryptotermes secundus. Taxonomy (NCBI): domain Eukaryota; kingdom Metazoa; phylum Arthropoda; class Insecta; order Blattodea; family Kalotermitidae; genus Cryptotermes; species Cryptotermes secundus. The sequence continues at coordinate 178,192 of NW_019736404.1, forward strand.
ATCTAAGGTGAAGATTTCTGCAACCCCCTTATTGACAGTTTGCATTATTTGATCGTAAATGCCTTTTTGCTCAAGCGTTAGATTAGGAATATTTGATTGCACATACGACAAAAGATCACCCGTGTTGTAATTTTGTTCCCGATGCAATTCTACATTGAACGAAGCAGCAGCAGATCGATACGGTGATGTTATTCCCAATTGATTGAGAACTTTGTTCGCGATTTCTAAGCACAAATCTACAATCATTATCAACGCTTCTTTGCAGATTTTTGCTGTGAAATCCATGTTCATATTGGAATATTCCTTGCGTATTCGACGGAAAATATCATCAGCCATGTTCGATTTATATTTCTCCCATAACTCTGTTGGAGATGAAGGAGAGCATGCGGTCAATATGATTGCAAACAATGCACGAATTTGATGTGGATGTGACGTGTTGCACGCGTCAGTAATGCATGTAGCGTGTTCGGGTATGTCACCCTACAAATAACTTTACGCCATATTAATTATAGCGAATCTTTATTGTAATTCACTTGCACACTTTACAATTATCGCCACTTGCAGTATTAGAGTTACTTGTTACACAATCTCTCGGCCAATACTTCTGTATCTCTTGGCGTCTAGGTTCCAACCTTCTTCAGCGGCAGCTATTCCAAGACTGACTGGGCGAATGAATTCAACCCCCTTTTATACCCTCGGCCGCTGCTATGCAAATGAGCCTTTGTCATAACCGCGGAAACGCTGCTTTGTTGATTCCGCGATTCCTACGCAACGACCCATTGTTATTGCGTTGTCTCTGTGGGAACGCTCCGTGTATTCGTCGTAACCGTGGATATTCGATACAGTATCGCTATTGTTACTTCCTATGCAACGGTCTGTTCTAGCGTTTCCATAGGGGTGACTCTTCTGAATTCCAAATTCCAATTCTGTTTTTCAAAAGAAGCATGTTTTTACCTGTCATAGGTGTGACATCTATATAATAGGTATATAAAAACACGTGCGCATTCGAATAAAACTTTGTGTCAAAATTACGAAACAATCGGTGAAGAACTTTCGGAGATTTAGGATCCTGAACACACATTTACAATTTTATTTATATAGATTGTCTGCGGGTTGCAAGTCTTTTATTGTTCAGATTATCAGAGTTTATTTCGCTTAGAGCCTGTAACCACTGCAATTTGGCTTGTTTCCTTTGGTCTAATAATTCTGAGCATCCTTTATCGAAACATGGCTTATGTTCCTTCAGTTTATAATAAGCTGGATTTTCTTTCGCAGTAATTATTATATTCTCTCTAATATTTTCCCAAGCTTTAATAATATTGTAGCATCTTTGGCTATTAAAGGCGCCGTTCGTAATGGTAATTGGTCTTATTAAACATTTAGTTACACACTCTCTCTTAATTACACTTATATGCATGCAATAGAGTTACACACTTTCAAGATCACCGTTTCACAAGCCCTAGGGTTCTCTGTCTTCGACTAATCGTCTCCTAGAAACGGATCTCAACATAGAAACTGTCACTTCAAACCACTACAAATATTACACATTAAATCTTCCCGTCACACTTTACATCGTCACAGAGCAACCTTCTGTATTCCTGGTTCCACTTCGCTTGCATCCGCTGCTCTCAAACACCGCCAAATACTGACATCTGTTCTGTGCGTAACTGTCGTTATATAACTTCTGCACTGACCACGCACAAAAGAGCCTATACTGTTGGAACGTGTTTAGCTACTGATTACATAGCAACGGTCACTGCACGGACTCCACTGTTGCGTGACGTCACAGACTAGCGCGGAAGGGTGTTTACCGAGCGTTTCGTAGAGACGGGCTGGATGGTGGTATGTAACTTCACACGCGGAAACGAAGATGTCACGTGACTCCTACTCACTACTTCAGTATGACGTCATCGCTCCTGCGCGGGAATCTTGTTTACCTCCTGGCGCTTAGAATCGGGTTGCATACTCTCGTTCCACAGTTGCGTAACTTAGCAACCGACTGTTTATCAAGTCTGTCTTCGTGCTAACTCGTTCAACATCATGTCGCCCGACAACGGATTGACATTTCACAATATGAACCTCAGTGTCTAAGTTTCCCAAAGCTCCGAACCTATTTGAGATTTCAACACGATACTGCTCTTTACCCTCTACCACTTTCAATTTCTTGAGACTGAATCCCTCCATATGAACTAAGTGCGTTGTTTACTCACAGCCAATTTCCATCTAATTTTTTCCACCACTCGTTAGTGGTCAGTATCACAATCTGCTCACCCTGAATGCTCGGACATCAAGTATACTTGAATGCCGTCTCCTATCTATGAAAATATGGTTGTTTGTGCATCTTCCCAACAGTAGATGCCGAAGTAAATTTATGAATGTCATGATGTGGGAACGTTGAACTTTTGGATGCGACAAAGTTCACTACTCTAACTCCATTATCGGTATTAATATCTTGTAATCTCTTTTTTCCTAATTATTGGTTTGAAAATATCTTCCCTACCAGCTTTGGCATTGAAATCTCCCAACTAATTTCTCATATGGTATTTAGGGAATTTTGCCTAATACATGTTTTAATACTTTGCAGAACCTGTTCTTTATATTTTCTCGTGTAGGGTGGTACGCGTAACTAGAATGGCGGGTTCTAGTTTGCATGATTGGATTCATTGGAACTTTGGTTACAACCTCTCCTAATCACAATTAAATTATAGCGCTGTCGTTGATTTACACACTTCATAATCCACTGTTGCGCGCACACTAGTACTCCTCGGGTAACTTATCTCAACACGGAAATTCGCGCTTCAAATCACTTTCATGAATAAATCTTCGAATCACACACGACATCTTCACGCGACGAAATTTCCACGGTTCTCTTCCATCGTGGACTCTCTCGCTGTCAGTTAAACACTCAGAAATAATCTGATTCACTGACTTCTGTTCTGTCTCTAACTGTCGTTATATAGCCGCCGCACCGATCACGCACAGAAAACAGACTATTTTATTGAAACCTGTTTACCGAACGATTGGATAGCAACGGTCACGGGATAGCTCCATTGAAAGCCTGTCACGTGAAAGCTATTACTGTTGTAGTGTGACGTCATTACGCCTGCGCAGAAGTCTATTTACTGAACTGTTAAGAAACGGGTTGTATAACCTATTTGAGTACGCTTATGTGACTGAAGGTTGTTTACAGTTCGTTGCCTAGAAACGTTCTGGCCATCCACCTTACAATGTCATCAAGTGTATCTTCTGTTGGGGCATGAACATTCAGAACGATGATATCACACCATCGACCGCTTACTATTATGTATGACATCCTATCAATAACGAACTCTTTTATCTTAACTGCTGATATGGTTCTGTTCTGTACGAAAACCTGTACCTAATTCGTGATCCTCATTCCCCTTTCCATAGAAAAATGTAACTATTCACCTGTCAATTCAGTGCCACGTCTGTCCCATCTGACCTCCTGTACTTTCACTAAATCTAACGTATTTTAACGTTTTTTCTCTACTGAAGACGCCGTTCGGATTGGTAATGGGTTTATTAAGCACTTGGTTACACGCTCTCTCTTAATTACAATCAAATACAACACTATCGCTGACTTACACACTCTCCAGTTCACCGCTGCACACTCAGTAGGATTTTCTGTTTTCCACTAGTCGTTTCCTAGGAAAGGATCTCCACACAAAAAGTGTCACTTCAAATATTACACATCACACGTTCAGTCTTCTCAGGGCTGTCTCGCACTCTTTCCAAGAACTGAGTAACACTGTCTAACTGCTTCGACTGACTGACAGACATGTGTTCTGCTGAATACTAATCGAATACAGCAGAATACTGACTAACAGTCTTCGGCGGCGGCTACATTTAGTCATTCTATTTTCTTCTAAGAACCCTCAATCGGACAGGAGGAAAACGCCGCCTGCTTCACTGTTGCGTGCCGCTGTGTTTACAGAGGCGTTGCTTGGCAACGGTGCCGAGAGTTGTTTACAGCTACATAGGATCCAGTGTGGTTCAGTTCGGTTTGGCTCGCCTCGGCTCGGCTCGGCACGGAGTAACACAGCTTTCCTTACTGTTGCGTAACTTGGTAACCGACCGTTTACCAATAGTCTGTCTTTGTGGTAACTCGTTCCACATTTCGTTTCCCAACGTCTTGACATGTCGCACTACATTTTCATATTTCTTCCGCCAATACCCTGATCGAACCTGCCCTACACATACTACTAACATTGCAAGTACCAAATCTCATATTCATTTCCTTTCGCTTGGTTTGTTTATATAAAAAATCCGCCCAGACCAGAGGTTTTTGTGATCTTTCGTATCTCATTTTTTACGGTGATTAGTTTTTAGCCCAATACCCATCCCCCGAGGTGGAGGACGTCACTTATCGTATGTCCTCGACTGCTTAGTCAGTATATTCACAGCTACACCCCATATCTATAGACACATGAATTGAAGGAACCAGTGGAACACTGCAAGTGCGAAGCCTCCATACAACTGGAGGCGAATTTACCATGCATTATATTACTTAACATTCATCGAAAGCAAGATTCCTCTCAGGCGCATTCATATATAATTCCAAAATGATTTCCCATACCACGTTGTTATGCCACCAGTTACGCCGTGGTGACAGGGGGCGTGGAGGTATCCCCGCTGTTCTGTACTGCAGTCACAGGGCTAAGGCTAAGGAAACTACTAAATAGCTTCCTCTATCGTTGTTTAATTGGCTAGGGGCTCACTGTTCACCGGGCTTGGCTGGAGGGCGCGGGTGCGAAATGTGGTAAGGGAGGAAATCACAACAGAAACCCACATCCTCACCCTATGCTACCCTTTATTAGTAAAAACACAATCAATATACAGTTATATACCTTTTGGTACTATCACAATGAAAGAGCCGACTGCTGTCGGGTTACACATTACACTTGGCTACCTCTGATCACTCAGTTGGATCACTCTTACGCCCTGTACACTTTTGTAACGTTCCTAACTCAAGTCCCATTGGAGGAGTTACACTTTAATAATGTCACAATTATCATGCATGGCGATAAGAGTAGTTCCACTTACTTGGGTTGAATCTGCAGACGGATGGCGTTGCCGGGTGTCGATTCGGTGCCCATTCTGACATAGCCTACGGCCGCAATTGGCCAAAATTACTGTTTGAATAATCCCCTTACTAATTTGGTCTCTGGGTTATATACCCTTATTTATGCTAACTCATTATTATCCCGGGGGGTGCAGTTCCGCCTCCAATGACGTCTTATCCCAAGGTGGGTGATCTCGTTGGCTGGGATCCTAAGGGGACACACCCCCTTCTACTGCTAGACCATTTCGCTAACACTTTTACCTGCAACGTTCCCCCCATCTTGCTCAAGTGTAGCTTCTGCAAAGTTAGCATTTCGAGGTACCTTCAATGTCATTCTGCTGACTGGACATTCCCGCGTGGCAAGCCAATGTCCGTCTAAGTCCATACGCAGAAATTCCTTTAAGTTGTTTAACCTTCTTACATCCGCTTTCGTACATCTTACAAGTATTTCCCCAAGACTAAATCTATTCCAACCAATATCTTTCCCTAAAATACAAAAAGTTAATACTCTGTTAACATATTACCGGGGGTTGGCCTTCACTGCACCACATACGTAATGAAATTAATTCGGCTACTTCAACAGATATTGAAAATCGAAGATTTTTATTCTTAACTAGCTGTACCCGGCCACGCGTTGCTGTGGCTCAGTCTGGTTAAGTGGAAAAGAAAGAAAAGAGAAAGCGCACGTTTCTAATATGTTTAATTTCACAATGCTTGTGGGTATACAATATTTTTGTTGTTCCATTGTCTGTGCAGATATAGAGATTGTCTGGTTTGCCGACTCTAGAACACGCAACATATAATTGTCCATGTGAGAAGCAATCCGTGTCTAGATCTAAACCGCACAGTTCTAAAGATTGGCCCTGAGCTTTGTTGATGGTGATTGCAAACGCCAATCGAATTGGGAATTGCAATCTCTTAAATTGAAATGGCACAACCGTTGGAATCATAGGAATGCGAGGAATGAGGACATCTTCACCTTTGAAAGACCCTGTCAAGATTCTTGCTTCTACGACGTTGCTCAATAAATTTTTACAGCAATCCGCGTGCCGTTGCAAAGCTTTGGCTGGTTGATATTTCGCAACATGATAATTGGCCCGCATATTTTGAATTGCAGTACGTGCGGTAGCATCCCTGGCAGATCGAGTGAATTAAAAAATTCTGTTGGATAATTAACAGCTTCATCTGCTTCCACAACAGTGTCGACGGACTTGTATGTGACTGCCTCGCATTGAATGTTAGACTGAATGATATTGTTATGTTCGTAGACGTCTTTGTTCTTGTCCGCAAGAATAGCTCGTTCACTCAGCCAATCGTGATTCTTATAATTGGTTTGAATATTGGGAAATACTTTTTCAACCAATTCTTCTTTTGACGTCACTAAATTGCAGAAGTTATGAGGCAACGAAATTCGTCCTGAGGTCAGATCAACCGGCACCTTTCCGTTCCCAATTTCCAGCAATTGATGTGAGAATATCTCAGCTGATCGGTCGTTTTGCAGCTGGACACGCATATTTGTAGTTAATTTTAACGTCTTTACGTGTCGCCACAAAGTAGAGTATTTCAGGCAAGCATTTATTTCGTCCACTGGTGTCGATCGAGGAATTAGAGGTAATGTTTGCCTGAAATCTCCTGCAAGCAATATTAATGCGTTCCCAAATGATCTGATGTTTCCACGCAAATCTTGCAATGATCGATGAAGAGCCTCGAGCGATTTTTTGTGCGCCATTGTGCATTCATCCCAAACAATAAGTTTGCATTTTTGCAATACCTTTCCCATGCCTGATCCTTTGGAAATGTTGCACGTGGGAGTTTCAATGAATTGCATGTTCAATGGCAATTTCAAAGCGGAATGAGCAGTTCTTCCACCTGGTAGCAGTGTCGCAGCTATTCCGGACGACGCAAGAGCTAAGGCTATGTCATTTTGGGATCGAATTGCTGCCAGAATCAATCTAATTAGGAACGTTTTACAAGTTCCTCCTGGCGCATCTAAGAAGAAGATTTCTGCAATCCCGTTATTGACAGTTTGCATTATTTGATCGTAAATGCCTTTTTGCTCAAGCGTTAGCTTAGGAATATTTGATTGCACATACGACAAAAGATCACCCGTGTTGTAATTTTGTTCACGATGCAATTCTACATTGAACGAAGCAGCGGCAGATCGATTCGGGGATGGTATTCCCAATTGATTGAGAACTCTGTTCGCGATTTCTAAGCACAAATCTTCAATCATTATCAACGCTTCTTTGCAGATTTCTGCTGTGAAATCCATGTTCATATTGGAATTTTCCTTGCGTATTCGACGGAAAATATCTTCAGCCATGTGCGATTTATATTTCTCCCATAACTCTGTTGGAGATGAAGGAGAGCATGCGGTCAATATGATTGCAAACAATGCACGAATTTGATGTGGATGTGACGTGTTGCACGCGGCAGTAATGCATACATCCCAGTGTCGGTCGTTCTCCAATAAATTCAGAGCTTGACATGCATTGCGGAAAGTGGCATGTGTAACGCCGTTGACAATTCTCAGTTGCTGGAAAGGCGTTGGACGGGGCACATTTACCAAGAGCATGCGAAGAAAGAAGCATTCATCTTGATTGGGATGCACGGTGTACAGTCTGCCTATCGTAGTTTCTTTGAATATTGCAGTTTGTCCGTCGACTCGCCCTCATCGTTTGTGTCGTTCAAATGATTTTCTACTCGCATTCCATGTGTAATACGTAAGCACTTCCGAATACAGCAGTGTTTTCGCAAACGCGTCATTTTGACATAATGTGACTAAAGCAGTTAACGTTGTAGCCGGTGGATTCAGGGCTATTTGTTGCACATTTACAGTTGTAAATAAACGCGTTGTCCATTTCCTAGATGTACTGCTAAGTGACAAGCAGCTGGACTTCGTTCATGTATGGGAAATGAAAGAATTCGCCATACAGCTTCATTTATACTTATGTATCTTCCAGCCCGATACTGTGCGATTTCATCGATATGTATGACCGCATTCCTACCACTTCTTTCTGGTTGCAAGCCAAAAACTGCCATGTCGCTGTACATATTCACGTACTTACAAATGTATTTGATCGATTTAACGGAGTTCCATTATTCCACGTTTATGTGCGCTTTGTATGTTTTTCATAGCAAACGCGAATATGGAACAACCCACCGGTTATCCACTTCGATGTCACCGTTTCGCATTTGTATGGTTGCTAATTTACCGCCATCTTCTGCTGATCTTCTTCTGTATGAAGGATATCCATCGTTTCCCGTAACTGTGTTGGATAGTAATGCTCGAGGATATCGCTTAGAGCATTTTTCGTCTATCATGCATGGTGAATTTGGATTCAGTGTGACGCAAGGTCCATGCATCATATATTTCGTCACAACTTCATGCAAATCCTTATCGACGTCGTCGTCCGGTATTTCAGCGCATATTATATCGTCGATTTCGTTTGAAGTGATTTTGTTATAGAGCCAGATTAGTATATGTGCGTGTTGCAATCCTCTTTTTTGCCATTCCACTGAGTACATCTAGCAGCGCAGAGCTCCAAACACTTCATGTTTTACCATGAAATCCATCAGCGATTTCAGCTTCTGTCTGAAAACCCGTGCTGTGATGCCATGCCTATCCACCGGCGATTGCCCAGGAAGTAAGAGCTGTTGTATATCGTCCCAAGCTGGAATGCATGTGAATGTAATGAATAGGTCTGGACGCCAGTAGTGACGAAAACAGACGCAATTGCATCTTGAGCGTACTCATGCATATGACGTGGACTGCCTATATATGTAGATGACAAAATTGTTAGTCTTCCAACGTTAGTTGTATTACCGTCATTTAAAACTGCATCTCGCAAATGAACGTATTCTTCAGAGCGAAGCTTGGTCTGATTCAAACGAATGAATATCAAACGTCCTGCTTCGATTTTTGCATACATATCTACGATGTATTGGTGAAACAATTGACGGCATTTCAAAATGTGATTGTCTTCATTCTCTCGAATCATTAATCGGTATGAATAATAGTTCATTGCGCTGCATTTCATATTTGTTTCTTCGCCACTGACTGGATTTGTCATCTTAACGTTGAAATGATATCCATCGGCACCATCTCAAAAAATGATTGGACATTGCAGGGTATCGTAGCATCGATGAGTTTCTGCAACTTTTGTTAATTGATCGTTTCTCCGATGAAGAACAATATCTCTAGGTTGGAATTGATCTCCGACTATAACAATTGCATCTTCGTCTATAGTTGGAGCATTGAATCTTCGCACATGTTGTCCAGCAGGCGTTTTGTCAGCATGAATAACAATATTGTGTGTATCAGATGGCATCATGTCAATTGCTGTTTTGAACAAACGTATTAAATTGTTTTGTTTTTTTTTTCGTGAAGAAGCACTTGCAGTTGGGAAAAGATGGATCTTTTATGCCGGTAGAAATTCCGCAGCGTGCATTCAATTCATCATTGCCATCGCCGATGAAATACATTTGTAGGAATTTATGTTGAACATCTGGGAACGGAAGCAGGGAGCCGGCTTTATGATAAATTTGTCCTTTGACTTTGAAAGTTGGCATGAATTGAGCTGTTACGATTTCCGCGCCGAACGACGTCACCTGGAAGCATGAGTTGTATTTCCTGATGTTAGATAGGAAATGCTTTGATTCGGCGGTATATCCGGCAAGCAAAGTTTTTAATGGCTCTGGTGATTCTCCAAGTTGAGGCAGTTTAATTTTTCCCGCGGCGCAACACATTCCTTTCGTTTCTCCATTAAATTTCAGAGCCTTGCAATAAGGACACACTTCAGTCATAGTGCCGATGAGAACACGCCGGCTCAAACTATAATCTTCAGCTGGACTGTACCGGAATGCAAGGCGATTGTCATCGCGTGATTGCTGAGCACGAAGTCGTGTTTGACGCTGATCTGCTGTTTCTCGTTGTCGTCTTTCAGCCACTCTCAGCCTGTCGCGTTCATTCTGTTGAGAACGAAGCAGATCTGAAGCTGCAGAACGCGATCGCCGTGCTCGCAACCGTGCATCCTTAAGTCTTGGTGCACGTCGCTCTGCTGCTTCCTCGGCACGTATTTGAGCCATTCTTTGCCTGTTTCGCTCGTTCGCTGATGCCCGTTCTTCCCCAGTTTGATTTGCTATTACTCGTCGCACTGCTTCCGCTCCGCGAGTACGACGACCTAAGTTTGATCTTCTGCGAGGCATTATTTGGATGAACTAAAGCAGATCGATTGCACTGAAGAAGGAGAAAGAAAGTTATAATAAAAACATATAAAATTGCAAAACATTAAAAAAAGGAAAGAACACGAACTGGAAAACAAAGAAGAAACAAAAAAAAAATACTAACGAAATATTTCAATTCAAATGCAGGTCAATCGACACAGCTCAATTCCACCGCCAACTGCACTGAAAAATAAGGAAAACAGTTAAGAAAACGAAATGAAAAACAATGAAAGAAGAAAAAATAAATTATACTCACGAAATGAACGCTATGGTAAACGACACAGCTCAATTCCAACGCAATGTCACACGAAATAATTAAATCAAAATGAAAATAAATCGAAGTCTATGAAAATCCAATTTAACAATGCAATCGGAAACACTGAAATGGAATCGTAAAATATTTAGTATAGCGTGTGTTGCTTTTACGTCCAACAGATGGTGCTGTTTTTCAAAAGAAGCATGTTTTTACCTGTCACAGGTTTGACATCTATATAATAGGTATATAAAAACACGCTCGTATTCGAATGCGACGTTGTGTCAAAATTTCAAAGCAATCGGTGAAGAATTTCGTGGATTTAAGGTTTTGAACAAACCAACATTTACATTTTTATTTATATAAAGATTGTCACATAGTATAGAGTGACTCTCGACAGGGTTTTGGAGTTGATTTATTGACCACTTTAACACACAATTCGTAATTACACTTAATTATATCGCCCTCTCTAATTGTCACACATTATGGCTCACTAGAGAACACGCTAAGTCTTTTCCAGTCTGTGGTGCCTTCACTAGACGTTTCCTGGTAACGGCTTCTACCAATGACTGTTGCTCTGCCTGTGGGCTCAAGTCCTCTCTGAATGACAGGTCCTTTCCAACTGCCTCTTTTCTTCACAGACTCCCATACAGAACTGGCTCAGTTGAGTCTGAGTCTTATATTATGACTGACTGTCAGTCGGCCAGTCTTTCTTGGAATAACGCACCAATCTGGGGCTTACAACTAGATTTTTATTATTGGCAGACAAGTTTCGGGTTTGTTGATGTGGGGCGCTGTCTCTGACAACAGGATGGGTCTGTCGTTTACAATTGCTGCTGGTTCTCGCCAGCACAGTCATTTTCAGGTCCGAGTCCCATGGAAGTTGTGACCATATTTTACTGTGTGAGATTCAAGACTTCCCTTTCCCTCGCTTCCTGTGACTTGCAGTGCCATGGTGGAGGTATTTGACCCTGCCTCCACACTCCGAGTTGAGTTGAGTCTTATGTTAATACCGATGATCAGTTGGCTAGTTTGTCTTAAATAAAACACCCATCTGGGGCTTATTACTCCTTTTTTATTACTGTCAGCCAGTTGTGGGTTTTTTTGATGTGGGGCGCTGTGTCAGAGGACAAGACAGGTCTGTCTTTTACAATTGCTGTTGCCCCTCACCAGCACAGTTGACTCGGTTGCTCCAGTGGTCTTCCTTATAACATCTTTGCACGGACCGAGTAAAAGTCACCTTTTCCAGCTGTACCTCGATTGTTGCATGCATATCTGTTGCTGTGGGAACATGTTTAGCAATCCGTTGCCTAGAGACAAATGTTGTGTAATCCATTTACTAGCAATGGTTGTTTCTCTGCGTTCACAGTTCTTGCTTTCAGTAAATGTGCCACAGTATCGTTTATAATATTTAGAGTATAGTTGAGAATGTCTAATGATTGTGTGAACATATCCAGTTTGTTTAGTGTTAGTGGTTTGGGTTATTAAGTTATGGATTGCATAGAGTAATTTCAAGATGTGCCAATTTTTTCATCCATGCATGCCTTGTGAACTTTCAACAGAATATCAAGTGTAGTCTTGGTATTTCATTGACAGTAGTGCTTGAGGTTATTGATTTTCTTTTTATTATAATGTTAAAGATCAGTTGGTTATTTCTTATGCATCCCATGATGTATTTACCAGCATCCAAGGACTAGTTGGTATTTTATTGCATTTGTGGGAACCCCCACATACTAACACGCAGCTTCGTCTGTCTAACAGACAGCATTCAACTTCTGCTCAAGCCACGTCAATGTCACATTGCTGCCAGCACTCGATGTCCAGCCCACCTGTAGATCATCACGTGCGCTAGTCATTCAGCGCTCACAATCGCAACTGAAACTTTAGCTCCACCCAACAAGCATGGTATAAAAGGCGGAGCTCAAAACTCGCTATAATCAGTTCTTCTTCGATCGTCCTCACTACGAAAAAGACAGCTAATGCAGCTACTCTGATGTCACGAAGCAGCAACAGCTCTCCAGAACTCACGCCGAGACAACAGCTCAGTCATCATTCACACCATAGGCAGCTGTTCCTACCGGCGCATGCAGCACCGCATCACCGGCCAGCCAGACCAGCTGAACGACCGTAAAGTAGACCTGGTCTTCTACAAAGCAGCAAACGCTACTAGCGCAAGCACAGCTGAACAAACGGCCCTTTTCAGGACACGCAAACTTGTGAGCATCTATTCTGTACATTCGAGAATAACATATACAATTGTTATGGTTTTACGTGGTTGTCTCTTAGAACATCGACATCCCACACATTTATTGTATAATATCATGTCTCCATGTAAAAAATGTTGCCTATGTACATCCCTGCTTACTTCATGGATTTCTCTTTTTTTGGAATTACTTGGTTGCTATAAACATATCTTAGTACACTGTTATTTTTCAATAGCCCTATGTTCACAATTTGTGTCTGTAACATATTACCTCTCTCTTCTAGATGTGGAGCTGTAATCGCTTGTGATGGTCCTGTCATGTATAGTAGGATGTCTGCATGTTGGTGGGCTGTTGATGGTTGACCTCTTTTCTTTTTTAGCAAAAAGAATTTACAAGCCAGATTTACCAAACTGTAACTCCTTTTCAAGATATTTTCCCTTTACAATAACACATTTTCTCCATTATGCTGGCAAGTTACTGATGCAAGCAGCATAAAAGGTTCAGGACACCATGCTTGATTTCATCATCAGATTTAAATGTTTGTTCTTCTAGATGCATTTTCATTGGTCCAAAGAAATGAAAATCAGTGTGGGGGCTAAGTCTGAGCTCTAAGGAGGGTGGTTCATGATTTCCCAGCTCTTTGCTGCCAATGTCACCTTTGTCAAATTTGTCACATGTGGATGAGCGTTGTCATGAAAATGGATACTTTATTTGGAAGTTTTCCAGGTCTTATGTTCTAAATCGTTTGGTGCACATCGTTTTGAAGCAAGCCACTGTAATACTGTGCATTAATTTTCACACCATGCGGAAGAAACTCGAAATGAATCACTCCTTCTGTATCCCAAACCACACTCTCCATGGTCTTGCCAGCTGACAGCTGTGTCTCAAATTTTTTAGGTGGTGGAAAGCCTTGCAATGTCATTCCATGCTGGACTGCGTTGACTCTGCCATGAAGCAGTGCACCTACATCTTGTCACAGGTCACTGTTTGATCTAGGAATAGGTTTTCCTTCAATTGAAGTTGATGCAGATGTTCAGCAGACATGGCAACATTCCGTGCCTTCTGGTCTAACTTCATCGCCTTTTGAACACACTTGCGATACATTTTCTTGAGCAGTAAGTGTTTGTGGATAATTGTTTAATTACTTCAAATATTATGCACTGAAACTCCTGTTTCCCAAAATCAGCTATTTGACATGGTGAATGTTCACATCTCATACAGTTGTTGCTGAATATGAGTATGAGGTAGGTTCAAGACTTGTTTACAGATTCCCCCCAAAATTACTGTACCAATCTTAAACATTTTTATGTGGCAGTGTCTCTTCACTACAAAGAATTTCTGCTGGTTTCATTTCCTCTTCCACAAGAAATTTCATGATACAGCACTGTTCTACAGTATAAGTGACAAGGTTTTGAGGCCATCTTTTGTTAACTATAACATGCACCAGTGTGGTGAATGGCCACATACTAGGCTGTGAATGCAATGTTTCCACCAGCTGCCCAAGAGTTTTATTTTTTTGCTGTCAATGTCATGAGGAAAATAGTCCAGGCTAACCATGAACCACCCTTATATAATGGGTGCTGTCACTAGTACTTGTTAGACTGTACTCAGTGACTTCCAAATACGAACTGAGGAATCACTGCATTTTGTAGTGAGAACCGTTTGCTTGCATCTCATATTGCTGGGTGAAAATGGTGGGGTGAAAGATGACTTCAGCATTTGAATGCACAAATCGGAGTACCTCATGGTAGCCAGGAGTACTGTCTACTATCAGGAACACTCCCTTCTGTTTCAAGTACTGCTTGACATCTGGAATGAAGGCAGGAGATTTTTGTATTTGTATTTGTATTTATTATAAGTTTAAGAGATCCAAAGATGGATATAGAACATGTCATAAAATAATATAGAACATAGAATACACGGTGTGTCCAGGATCCGTCAGAACTTTTTTTTTTTTTCCAATGCCATCTGTTGGCAAGTTGTGGCCTTAAGATTCTTGAAGGTTCAGCTGTGGCTGTCTATAATTTCAAAGCACATCATGTGTTCTGACCTTGAATGTAACAGTACTGTTATGAAGCATGTCATAAAGTTTAGTGCTTTACTTATGATTTCAATTATATAGACCCAAACAGTATTCTCCCTTATACCTTGTTTGTATGCAGTAGCAGTTTATGTGCTTTCTTCAGAGGCAAAGAAACATACTCAAGATTCATACTTACACAATTCAATAATAAAATTTGTTTTAATTCTTACATTTATGAAAAATGCTTTAAGTATTTTGGTCTATAGGTAAACAAATAGAAAACTAAATATGTTTATGTATCATCAACAGAATGCACGAAACAGTCATGGCACATGACAATAGCTAATAATTCCTCGAAAATGCGGCAAAGCTAAAACATTTAGCAATGATAGTAACAAATGAAGATTGCATTCACAAAGAAATTAAGAGCATATTAAATCTGTGCAATGCATGTTGCCATTCAACTTACAGTATTTTATCTTCCTGTCCCCTATCTAAAAGTGTAAAGTTTAAATAATTATGAATCTTATCGTTTTCTCTATAGGTTTGAAATTTTATCTTTCACATAAGGCTAGAGTACAGATAGAGGATGCTTGAGAATAGTGTGCTGAGCAGAATATTTGCAGAAGAATGCACAATGAGTTTCATAATTCGTATTGTTTATCAAATATCATTGAAATCAAGGAAGATGAGGCGAGGTGAGATGAGATGAGCAGTACATGCAGCATTAATGGAGAGATGATCTAATGCATAAAAAACCTGAAGGCAATAGACTGCTTGCAAGACTACAGCCCTGCTGGAATTTGATAATAGCTCATATCAGTGCTCAGTGCCATATACTCTGAAACAGCCTTGGCTGACAATCATGTGTTGGTCAGGCATGTCACCGGCTGTAGGTTTTACTTGCAAGTCCTATTCTACCTTATGTTTCTGGCTGTGCCCTGAATGCTTGAATTTGCAATTGCACATATAGCTATCACATACTCATATGATGATTTGACAACAGTGCAGCATTCTGCCTGAACTGGGACTTGCTGTGTCACACACAAGTACAGCTAAGTATCATCAAACCCTTGTGGAATTGTAGGCATCATATGGAAGGATAATATTAAAACGGATCTTAAAAAGTAGAATATAAGGCTCCATATGACTCAGAAAAGGAACCTGTGGCAGACTGTGAACACAGTAATATAAAGCAGGGTATTTCTTCACTAGCTGAGCAACTATGAGCTTCTCAAGAAGCACTCTGTCCCATGGAGTTAATTCAGATCTTAAGAGCAGCAAGAAAAAAAAAACACTTTAATCTTTTATATATGTTCTGTATATATGTTTTGATGTTTTCACTATGGTGATTGTTGAAATTGCAGTCTTTTGGGTTGTGACCATGTAGTCTTGTAGTCTTAAGGAAGATGGAGGCAGCACATTCCTCTCAAGCATTGGTATCCCACCTAGTAGACTACAGTACAGCATCCTGGCACACAGATTGAGTGTGGTGTGAGGCAGGTCATATGCCAGTGGCATGCACCTCCCTCTTCACCTTCCCATCAGCTTCTAGGCTGTTCTTGAACTGCTCAGCCTGCGCTGCCAGCCAGAAGCTTTGGGAATGACTTCTCCTGGATAAAAGTGTGCAAAGTTCATGAGTGGAGTCAATCTGAGCTAGAGGGAAGCATAGTGTGGACATGTAGATGGACATGATGCAGAGTGCATGCTGTGAAACACAAGCATTGAGTTCAGTGTTGGCAGTGCAGAAAGCAAATTAATGAGTGCAGGAAGGCAGTGCAGCAGCATAAAGTGAAATAGTTGTAGAGTAGACAACTCAAGGTTGAGACTGTAAATGTGGCTATTGACAAACAGAGCCCTGCTTGTCACCTGCGCTGAAACTGGTTCCTTGCTCAGATTATTCTTTGGCCATGAACACAACGGCAACGTTCCTCAAAAATGTCGGTTGACTTTCATTGGAGTACATGGTGTTATGTTCCAGAAGATAACCTCTGTGTGAGAACGTCAAATCATACATCACGAATATTGGTTGTCATGTCAGCCATAACAGCACTACCTAGAGGTACAGGTTATCAGAGATTGAAAACATCTTACAATAAATGAGGATTATTTAATAAATACGAACTTGTTACATACAAGAAAATAATACAGTACATACACTGGGCTTCTGAGAGGACTAAAAAAAATATACACTATATTCAAGAACACTGAATTAGGATTTCAATGTAATATTTGTTGAAGAATATTGTTTGAAGAAAGTGGCAGAATAATCATTTGTGTATGCCACGCTGAATAGAAACATCCAGCATATGACTCTAAAAGGTCTCACTCTTCTTCCCTTGACTATTTAATCTGAAAAGGGCACATATCATTGCTGAAATAAGAGGTCTTTTCTGGCCTGCCATGAGTTCTGGATGTGATAATAAAATAAAAATACTTCTAGTCCTCAGGAATGTCTGTCAGTATACTCAGTGAGCTACCACAGTTCCCATCACAATGCAAAAGTGCGTTGGGGCTGACAGTTTTAGTGATTTCTAATTTGCTTTCTTTACCAGTCTTTTCTGTCAAAGTAATCTTTTAGTGTTGGGATTAACAAATGGCACAAGCAAGTTCCAGACTCTGAGAAATGATAATATGTAAGTCTGGAAGGAATGGAAGTGAACTAAGACTTCATACCGTTTTGCTAAACTCAAAGCCAGTTATCTTGGTTTTTGTAGCATACATTTTTTATAAACAGTATATTATAAACTTTTAACAACATGGTAAAACTCAGAAACTGCAAAAAAACTTAAAAGAAAAACAGAAGATAATATAATATGGGAAGTAAGCAACTATATTCAGGAGACTGCAACACATTTCTCTTATTCATACCTCTAAATTGACCTTATTGTCACATTAATTGCATGATATTCAGCGTCACACAGGGGATTTAAAAGCATCATTCCCTTGTGGAGAATATACCCTTCAACCTGTTTGCCATTGAAATAGCTCACAGCCATATATGAGGTCTCTTCGAGCATCTCAGTGCCATATATAACTAGGAGCTGACTGTTAACAGGCCAGTCAAGACATGTTATTAATGTGGAAGATATGTGTTGACAAATTCTGCCAAAGAAGCAAGGTCAGTCAATGCAATTGCCCCCATCTCTTTTATAGATCCTTTAAGAGCCCTGTCTTCAGCGTCCATCATTTCTTGCTTTTTCTGCTGGGCAGTGCACTCAACTGTTTCTGCTTCCTGCCGCATGAAACACTTGTGACCTTGGTACACCATATACACTATGTGCTGAAACAGAAGACAGATTTCTTTTCATTGAAGTATACTTCCTTTCAAGAAATACAAACATGAAACTGTGTTATGCATGCAGCATTATTTCCAGATCTAAGTTCTTCAAAACTGAGTGGGTACCCACACTTTGTTGCTCTGCTCGCAATGTGGTTCCACCCCACTTTCACCATTATTATTTTCATAACTTTCTGTCAGTGCAACACCTCATATTTAAACAGATAATAACTGTGGCTTCACTGAACCTGATTTTCATCACATTACCCTTCTAAAACACTAGAAAGAAACCAAGGTCAATTTGATGGCCCCAATGGTGCCCCATCACCTTCTGAATGTGAGTGAAAATCTGCCATTTTACACATTATGCAGAGACACTGTATCCATGAGAAACAGTATTCTGCTTCTTGCCAGCCCTTGCCTTTCAACAAGTTAAATATGTATCCAGTTTATTGTCTTCTGTAATGTGATAACCATGTATATTGGTAGATAGGTACCAGTGTTTTGGAGGAGCCCACTGCCTCCATCTTCTCTCCTCAAGATGGAAGTGGAAGGTTCCTTCACTGTGTTCGTACTCATCTACTAAACCATTCAGTGTCACATCCCAGAAGACTGTGATTTGATTACTTGCTGCTAGGATGACCTCAAATCTTAATGCATATCCATCTTGAGCTGACTGCTCACCACCATGGGACGAACTCGTATTTCAATAATGTAAAGCCCATGCTGTGTGAGATCTACCACCATCTCATCTTGTCGCAGAACAGGAGTGAACACAATGTCATAGGAGTTGGCTCGCACTTCTGGTATCAGACATCGGTTCATGATTCTGTCTATCCCTGAAAAGAAAAATCCAATATTAATGGCAATGAATGAGGTTAAAACTATACAAAATACATGGAAACTAATACTCTATTTTGACAAAAATAACTGTCTTTATGTACAATTTTAACTTAAATTTCTTATTTTATAAGGACAGACAGGCTGACAGTATCAGGTCTGTCCCTTTCTAACAACATCTGAACTAGATGACAGATTTTCATGAACTTGGTATGAACATCATGCCACCCCACCTTTGCACTTTTTAATCTTCTACCAACATTGCAGCTGTGCAACCTTCTTATAAAGGAGAGTAACTAGCATCATGCAGTAATGGTCCTTAAATTTTATGTGGTAATAAGGTCTTCAAAAAATTTGGAACTTTGGCTGAGGCCACTTTTTTGTTAATTTTTTTACTTTTTTTTGTAAAACAAAAACAGCAGCTAGGAAGCTATGCACTTTTTAATATTCTACCCACATTGCAGCTGTGCAAGCTTCTTATAAAGGAGAGTAACTAGCATCATGCAGTAATGGTCCTTAAATTTTATGTGGTAATAAGGTCTTCAAAAAATTTGGAACTTCGGCTGAGGCCACTTTTTTGTTAATTTTTTTACTTTTTTTTGTAAAACAAAAACAGCAGCTAGGAAGCTATGCACTTTTTAATATTCTACCCACATTGCAGCTGTGCAAGCTTCTTATAAAGGAGAGTAACTAGCATCATGCAGTAATGGTCCTTAAATTTTATGTGGTAATAAGGTCTTCAAAAAATTTGGAACTTCGGCTGAGGCCACTTTTTTGTTAATTTTTTTACTTTTTTTTGTAAAACAAAAACAGCAGCTAGGAAGCTATGCACTTTTTAATATTCTACCCACATTGCAGCTGTGCAAGCTTCTTATAAAGGAGAGTAACTAGCATCATGCAGTAATGGTCCTTAAATTTTATGTGGTAATAAGGTCTTCAAAAAATTTGGAACTTCGGCTGAGGCCACTTTTTTGTTAATTTTTTTACTTTTTTTTGTAAAACAAAAACAGCAGCTAGGAAGCTATGCACTTTTTAATATTCTACCCACATTGCAGCTGTGCAAGCTTCTTATAAAGGAGAGTAACTAGCATCATGCAGTAATGGTCCTTAAATTTTATGTGGTAATAAGGTCTTCAAAAAATTTGGAACTTCGGCTGAGGCCACTTTTTTGTTAATTTTTTTACTTTTTTTTGTAAAACAAAAACAGCAGCTAGGAAGCTATGCACTTTTTAATATTCTACCCACATTGCAGCTGTGCAAGCTTCTTATAAAGGAGAGTAACTAGCATCATGCAGTAATGGTCCTTAAATTTTATGTGGTAATAAGGTCTTCAAAAAATTTGGAACTTCGGCTGAGGCCACTTTTTTGTTAATTTTTTTTTACTTTTTTTTTTTTTTTGTAAAACAAAAACAGCAGCTATGAAAAATCACCATTAAATTTCCATTTCAACATCATTAGCTTCAGTAAAGTAAGCCTCCAGTTCTGTTCTACTTCATAATACATTCTTTCATCTTCTGGGTTGTCCTCTGCTTGTATCCTGCAGGTTTATATTCTGTAACTCTTTGGACTGCTGTATTTGCTGTATTATGTTTCATTCATAGAAAACATTCATGCCATCTGCTTTTGTGTTTCTATTTTTGTATTATTTCTTCTAATTAGAAATTCCAGGTTAGGTCCAGATCATGTTGTGACATAAAGGCTGAAAGCCAGTGGAATGAATAAAGGCACCCACTGCTAGGCAGTGGCATGGTAATCAGGTGTCCATGGCAACAAGTAAACATGCAACAATAGAGAAACTGTTGGATGTGTGTCTTCTATGCAGTTTGTGCCAAGGCTATATAGTGAGGGCGAATGAGAAGAGTGAGGATTGGTAGGATCAACCGACAGCAGTCGGGTGAGGAACAATTAGCTGCATGACTCCCACAGTTGTGACAGATTAAAATATGGTCCTGAGTCCCATGGGACTTTGAACCAAGTATGATTGTTCTAGTAAGGGCCAGTAGAAATATACCACACAAACTGATGGCAGGTCGTATTGTGACTTTGAGTTTGTCACTCAGTACTGAAGGCTCCCAGAGCCGTCGGAGTAAAATATGGGAGTCCCATGAGACTCAGTACCAAGAACTATTGTGCTGGCAAGGACCAGCAGCAATTTAGCAGCCAACCAGTCAGTCAGTCATGGTTGAAATGTTATGAGCAATTAATCATTAGTTAGAGAATTGTGAGATGGTAGCCAGCTGGTAAAAATGTAAGTATGAAGCTGAAGAATCTCCATTGTTAGATGCATTGTACATATAGAGTTTGGGGTACCCATGAAACTAGTTAGGGTGAGGAAAGTATGCTAAATGAAATGTAAAGTCCATATAGGTAAATATTTGGCCAATAATTTTCCTATCCATAATGGTGTAAAACAAGGAGATTCTTTATCACCATTGCTTTTTCAACTTTGCTTTAGAACATGCCATTAGGAAGGTCCAGGAAATTAAATGGGATACATCAGCTGCTGGTCTCTGCTGATAATGTGAATCTCCTGGGTTATAACGTAGATGGCATAAAGAAAAACAAAGAATCTTTAACTGACAGTAGTAAGCAGGTTAGTCTGAAAGTAAACACAGAGAAAACTAAGTATATGTTGCTGTCTCGTTATCAGAATGCAGGGCAAGATCATGACATAAAGACAGCTAACATATCCTTTGAAAATGTGGCACAATTCAAATATTTGGGAAAAACAGTAACAAATCAAAAGTTGATTGAGGAGGAAATTAAAAGGAGATTGAATTAGGGTAATGCTTGCTACCATTTAGTCCAGAACATTTTGTCTTCTCATCTGGTGTCTAAATAATAAAACAAAAATTAGAATATGCAAAACTGTAATTTTGTTTGTGGTTCTGTATGGGTGTGAAACTTTGTGTCTGGCATTAATGGAGGAACATAGGCTGAGGGTGTTCGAGAACAGGTTACTGAGGAGAATATTTGGTCCGAAGAGAGATGAAGTGATGGGAGGTTGGAGAAAACTGCATAATGAGGAGCTCCATATCTTGTACACTTCACCAAGTATAATTAGAATGATCAAGTCATGAAGGACGAGGTGGGCAGGACATGTAGCATGAATGGGAGTGAATATGAATGCATATAGCATATTGGTGGGAAAGCCAAGAGAAAAGAGACCCCTAGAAAGACCAAGACTTAGATGGGTGGATTACACTGAAATGGATCTTAGATGGGATGGGGTGGTATGGACTGGATTGATGCACCTTAGGATAGGGAGCAGTGGAGGGATCTTGTGAAAACAGTAATGAACCTTTGAGTTCATAAATTGCTGGGAAGTTCTTGAGTAGCTGCACAATTGGTGGCTTCTCAAGAAGGGCTCAGCTCCATGAAGTTAGTTAATCAGTCATTACTTCAGTTTACTCTAAACTGTAGGTGGACAGCTTTCCATTTGACTGTAATGACTATGAAATGTTGACCTCAGGCATGAAAAATTTGGTCTGCAGATAGATTACAGACTCATTTACAGATGTTATGAAACATTGTTACAATTTGCTAACAGTTACACATCTAACACATCAAGAGCTTTTCCAGTTCATATTACATATATATGTAGCAAGACCCATCAAGTGTAACAAGTTTAACAGGAGAATATGGCAGAGGATAGGATTATGGGAAAAATTTACCATGCCAGAAATGGTCAGATTATGAAACATATTTTTTACATCTATTTGCATAAATGCAATAACAAATTAACAGCTGAAAAAGATGTCAATTGAAAAAATTATAAAATAGTTCTCTTCAAAATAGTCATAGCATACACAGAAACAAACAGTGGCCACACAGTCTAAGGCATGAAATGTCTTAGAGTGCTGGGATCGTGTGTTCGAATCCCACTGAAGGAATGCATGCTTGCATTTATTCTGTATTTGTGTTGTCCTGTGTAGGTAGTAGGCTTGTGACAGACTGATCCCCTGTCCAAGGAGTCCTACTGACTGTCTAAGATTAAGAAACTGAAGTGAAACAGCGTTTTACAGATGCCCTATGCTTGAAGTGGGAGCAGCAGGAATAAAGATATGGAGACACACCATCAGAGACATCAGACACACACACATATACAAGGAACTTGCATATCCACAATACCACATACTTCCCGTCCATCATGGCACATCCTACACACTGCCATGTACTTCAACAGATTACAGATAACAGCACCACACAGCTATTCCAAATGAGTAATTAGCATTGTGACGTGGATGGAGCAACGGGAAGTAGGGGTCAAGTGAACTCTGCGGTTTCGCGAGTGATGTCACATACCCCCACCCCTTCCATTATCACGCAACACTTGGTAAACACCATTGCCGCAGTGTTGTTACCAAGGGATACCGCGGTTGCTATGCAGCAATAAACAGATCTCGACAGTGTTGCTAGCAATACCTGTAAACACGGCGTCAGGCAACAGCGGTGCCTGTCACGTAACTGTTTTCTGTGTCGTCCGTGCCGAGCCTAAATAAGGAGCAGCGAACACTATTCAGTAGTGAGTGATTAGTGAGTGTTTAGTGAACCAGTTACTAGAGAGAGAATAACCAGTTAGTTGAAATATAGCAGCCGCCGAAGACAGTTGCAAGTCTAGCATTCGCCGGAGTGAATGGAAACAGTGGAAGTAATTGTGATACTGCAGATGGCAGTAGTGGTGTAATTGTAAATTGTGTGATTGTAAGAGCAAGTGCAATAAATTCGCTATATCAAATAAGGCATGAAGTTACTTGTCATGTGACAGTATTATTAATAATATTTCAATTACAAAAAAGATATAGAACTAAAAAAGTCATGTATTTTTTTCAAATGGACTTACAGCCAGCAACACAAAAGTCTATAAGATAGTCTATATAACCAGCAATAGATAACAAACACTGCTGTCATGTTCCTTTACTTACACATTACATTACATTGCATTGCATTCCATGGATCCAAAGTTAATCAAAATGACTGTAGGGTATGGAATATGTCATATAAATACAAAACATATGTACAGTCCCAATGGAGTTCTCATACAAGAGAAACCAAGAATATACAGTGACTACACACAAGACTATTTAAAGATACATAAGTTATTTTCTAGACAATCGAGACAACACAACACAAGACCTTTCATTTATTTATCTAATTCCTTTTAACACATACAACTTATTTTTGCCCAGTGGATGTTTTAGTCACAATTAAACTATTTTTATAGGGTTGGCTGCTTTCTGATAATGGTAAGCAATGGCCGAAATATATAAGGGCAAACTTTAACATTCTCCTATTAAACTTGTAACATTTGGTGTACCTTTTTTTGTTTTTTTAATTCATGAACTACACACACAGTGATGGTATAAATATTTGAGGTTATGTCTGTAAAATTTAATGTAATCAGAATATTTGTTAGCAGAAATTATATATACAAGCTGACTAATAAACAGTACAATTAGAAGGAGTTGTAAATTGATAATTATCAATTTAGAGCTCCTTCTAGGATTGAAATAAAAACTGAAGCATTTGGAGGGAAGTAGATGCCATAAATTTTCCCAAGAACTTCTGTCAACATTAGCAGTGTAAAATAAGGCTGTCTTTATGTATTTCTTTTCCACTTTGATAGTATAAAATAAGATGTGTGCTTGGATCCAAAGGCATACAATATAAGATGACAAACACCTTTGCTATTACAGTTAACATAACAATAATGTCCTCTCTTTGTCATGCTTCTTCGATAGCTACAATATAAACTCTAAAATTATATTCTAGGAACATCATTACCATTCCTGAACACATCCTTATCCTTACGTTGAAGTCTCACACCTTCAATGATTGAATCTATGGACAGCCCAAAGAACATGCTGCCTTCTATATTGTTATTCAACAGGCCACACAATCTCTGCAACACAGAATTAAATTAGTTTACATTACTAACTCCCTCGTTGGTGTCTCCACCTTATCGTGGTGAGGGGGTTTGAGTATGCCAAGGACCCTGAGAGCTATACCAGCGGTAGCGTAGCTACTGGCAGGGCCTCCCTTGCTGGACAGGTCAAAGGGTAGGCATCAGACGAAGAGAGACACCAAAAACTGATGCCGGAAGCAGCGTCATCAGTAGCGACTTGAAGCACAGAGCAAATGATGCTCGAGATGGTTCAAGTTCGTATAGCAGCAGGCGTGACCAGAGTGGTTTGAACGGCTGCTGTACTGCGATGTGGAAAGCAAATGGAAAAACTACCACATTATCACTTTTCCTGGATAGTCTCTTTCCAAAAACAGAGATACCATATATGCGAGATGTTTCCTCTGGAGGCAAAACAATCCGGAGGTAAACTACTCCCCCAATCGGATCTCCGGGGGGGAGTGTTTCTAGAGGAAATGTCATGCAGGCGTTACAACAAGAAAAAGTGCGAAGATCAGAAGAAACAGCATGGATACAAGATTGGAACATGGAATGTCAGGACCTTGAATCAAGCAGGAAAATTGGAGAATTTGAAAACGGAAATGCAGAAGAATGAAGTGTCTGTGCTAGGTGTCAGCGAAGTGCGGTGGAAAGGACAAGGTGAAATAAGAAGCGGTGATTATACAGTGTATTATTCCGGAGGTGAACGGGCTGAAAGAGGTGTGGCAATAGTGGTGCATAAAAGTGTAGTGAGGAGTGTTGTTAAGAAGATTGCTTGTAATGACAGAATTATTGCTCTGAAGTTAAAGGCGGAACCGGTAGATATACTGATTATACAAGTGTACATGCCAACATCAGAGTATGAAGATGATGAAGTGGAAAAAGTGTATGACACAATTGAAGAAATTCTTCAGGAAGATGGAAGAGGAGACACAAACAGCATCATATTGGGAGACTGGAACAGCATTGTTGGAGATGAACCATATCAGAATATTGTTGGATCACATGGACTAGGAAGACGGAATCACAGAGGTCAAATGCTTATTGACTTTTGTGAACGAAATGGATTGATTGTTACCAACACTTGGTTCAAGAAGCCAAAGAGAAGAATTTACACATGGAAGGCACCTGGGGATTGGAAGAGGCATCAGCTGGACTACATCCTTGTGAAACATCGATTCAGAAACAGTGTGAAGGATGTGAAGACGCTTCCTGGGGCAGACATTGACTCTGACCACAACTTGCTGGTTGCCAAGTTCCGAACCAGGTTGAAGAAAATTATAGGATTTCGAAAGCGCAGACCCAGATGGGATTTGGAGAAGTTATATGCTCAAAGACAAAGCGTGCAAGAGACTCTAGAAGAGAAACTCGGTGCAATTGAAGGTGAAAGCGGAAATGCTGAAGCGCAGTGGAACGATATAAAAGAATGCATGTTAGATACTATCAGTGATTTGGTAGGTAAAGTTGAGAAGATAGCAAGAAAACCATGGGTTACACAGGAGATGATGAGTAAAATGGAGGAGCGAAGGAAATGGAAGAATGTCAACAATGAAGAAGGCAGGAGGAAATACAGGAGACTGAGGAATGAATTGAAAAGAGCCACGGACAGGGCCAAAAAGGAATATCTTGAGAAGATATGTAATGAGATTATGGAATTTCAAAGAACAGGCCGTTATGATTTGATGTACATGAAGACAAAAGAACTAGGATGGAAAGAGAATCATGGGATTCAAAATGTTGGCATCGAAGACTCCCAGGGGAATAGAATAGTAGATCAGAGGCAAGTGCTGAAAATTTGGGAAAATTATATTTCAGAACTATATGATCGACCTAATCGGCCAGAAACCTTAGAAGTTGAACCGGAAGAAGAAGTAGATACAGACGAGAAAGGACCATATATTTTACAAAGTGAGGTGGAAAAAGCTATCAAGGAAATGAGGAAGGGAAAGGCTACAGGAGATGATGATGTACCTGGAGATGTGCTCAAGTTACTGGGAGAAGGTGGTTTGAAAACACTGACAAAACTAATGAACACCATATATGAAAGTGGAGAGTGGCCCAAGGACTTTACAGAAGTTACAATGATTGCCTTAAAGAAAAAGACAAAAGCTACAAAATGCAGCGACCATCGCACAATAAGTCTTATTGCACATACAGCAAAGATAATAGCAAAGATACTTAAAAGAAGAATTGAAAGGAAAATAGAGGATGTACTTGGAGAAGATCAGTTTGGATTTAGAAGAGGAAAAGGAACCAGGGATGCAATTGGGATGATGAGAATTATAGCGGAACGAACTTTGGAGATAGATGAAGAACTGTGTGTTTGCTTCATAGACTGGCAGAAGGCATTTGACCGGGTAAACTGGACCAAATTAATGCAGATCCTGAAAGAAACAGGTATCGATTGGCATGAAAGAAGATTGATTAGCAAATTGTACATGGATCAGAAAGTTAGAGTACGACTGGACAGGGGGGAGACAGGAAGTGTGCAGATTGGAAGAGGAGTTCGACAAGGATGCTGTTTATCACCAATTCTGTTCAACTTGTACAGCGAATGCCTTACCAAGGAAGCTCTGGATGGGCTCGGTGACTTCAAAGTAGGAGGGCAAATTATTCAAACTGTGAAATATGCAGATGACCTTGTGTTAATGGCTAAGGAAGAAACTGTGCTACAGGGCATGATTGATAGACTAATTGAAATTGGAAGGTGCTATGGCATGGAAATGAATGTGGAGAAAACAAAAGTAATGAAAATTTCGAGACAACCAACCCCAGTCACAATAAAGATAGACCAAAAACAAGTGGAGAATGTGAAATGTTTTAAATATTTGGGTAGCTTGTTAACAGATGATGGAAGGTGTACTTGTGAAATTAAATCCAGGATTGCCATGGCAAAAGCTGCATTTAGCAAGAAGAAGAATCTTTTTACCAGCAAATTGGACTTAAATTTGAGGAAGAAACTAGTGAAATGCTACATTTGGAGCATAGCTCTGTATGGGGCTGAAACATGGACACTTAGGGCAGTAGATCAGAAACATCTGGAAAGTTTCGAAATGTGGTGTTGGAGAAGAATGGAGAAGATCAGTTGGACCGATTATGTGAGAAATGAAGAAGTGTTAATTAGAGTCAGTGAGCAGAGGAATATCCTACATGAAATAAGAAAACGGAAGGCTAATTGGATTGGTCATGTTTTACGCAGAAACTGCCTTCTAAAAGAAGCTATCGAAGGAAAGATAGATGGGCGGATAGAAGTGACAAGAAGACGAGGAAGAAGACGTAAGAAGATGCTGGATGACCTTGGGGACAGAAGAGGATACTGTCATTTGAAGGAGAAAGCTCTAGATCGCATTAAGTGGAGGAATTGTTTTGAAAGAGACTGTGGACCTGTCGTCTTGACAGATTACTGATGATGATGATGACATTACTAAGAATATATATGATCAGCACATCAGCTACTTAGACATTTGGTTACAAGAGAAGTACGATGGGAAGTCATAAAGTTTTAATTATCATCATGAGAAAATCATAATTCCAAAATATCGTTCTATATAGGAGATAGCCCATTTCCTGAGCTTGCCGAATAGTCAAATTTTCCCGTGCCAAGCAGACAGAGGGAGCCACCGGAAGGGGCAGATGCAAAATGGTTGACATTGGTTGAGAAAGTGAAGGCTCGTGCTGCGATATGGTGCCTGCATTTGCAAGGGAAGTCTGCCAGGGAGATCCATGACCAGATGACCGCTGTGTATCAGGAAGGTGAACCATCATATGACACAGTGGTCAGGTGGAAAAGGCGCTTTCATTGTGGACAGACAAACCTTGGAGATGAACCCCAAAGTGGAAGACCATCTCTCGCTGAGAAAACGGGAACTGTGGCACAGGTGGAAGCTTTGATCCTATCTGATAGGCACATAACTATAGAAGCTATTGTCCGTGAGGTCCCATTAGCCATGGGTTCGTTTTCAACATCATCCATGACGAGTTACACATGACAAAGGTCGTTGCACATTGGGTGCCACGATTGTTGACACCAGTTCAAAACCAGCAATGGATGGATGTGGCAAAGAAACTTTTGCAGTTGTATGAAGACAAAAAGGTGGAACTTTTCAACTGCCTGATCATGATGGATGAATGTTGGGTCTATCATTATGATCCTGAAACAAAGGAAATGAGCTAGCAGTGGAAACATGCAGACTTGACACCACCAAAGAAGGCCAAATCCCAGCTGTCGTCAGGAAAGGTGATGTTGAGCGTGTTCTGGGATCATCATGACCGACTACATGCAAAAGGGCGTCACCATCACTGGCGAGTACTACCGGAGCCTTTTGAGAAAATTATGGGAGAAAATCAAGGAAAAGGGACGTGGAATGCTGGGAAATGGTGTGGACTTCTTAATGACAACGCACAATCTCATGCTGCTCATGCTATGACACTTGCTGCCAGTTTGGGTTATGAAATTCTTCCCCATCCACCATATTCACCAGACCTGGCACTGAGCAACTTCCTCTTTCCACAGTCAAAGAAGCCACTTCATGGTAAGCAATTCCAAGACAATGATGACATCATTTCTGCAGTGGAGGACTTCCTAAACAGTCAAAATAAGACCTTCTATGATCAGGGTATCCAGCAGCCAATGCACTGTTGGGGAAAATGTGTGACCTTGCAGGGGGCATATTCAGCCTTTAGGTTTCAGCATCACAGTTAGCTGGATAATGGTTATGACATTTTTTAATCATACTGAACTAATGAGTTAGAAAAAATGTTACTAGACAGTATTCATTGTGTATATGTCACATCAAGTCTCATACTTTTGCATCTACTGTCTCCAGCATGTACCTGTGCAAGCAGGACCTCCTTCATTTCCCACAGTTTCTTGTCTAGGACCAGATCATGAGTCCTGTCAGGTTTCACAGCTGCTTTAGTTCCATATATCACATAATCAGTTTCTGAGTCAAAACTCACTTCCTCTATTTGTTTTGTCACTAAAAAACACAAAACACAAGCAATCCATTCTATCAGTACAACAGTACATCAGTAATACAAATTTTAAAGAAGGTCTTTCACTTTATTCAAAGTTATTAGGGAGGGACACCATATGACTGTCATTCCATATAATATAATGAAAGGAAGCTAAAGATGAATAACTCTCAACAAACCACCATGAAAAGTTCACAACTTTGAACATGTATAATGTCTGCAAATGCAACAAACCTCGTTCTGTGTCACCCTCTGGAGAAGGAACATTACTGCACACAATGAGATCATGATATGTTGCTGCCACACAGTTCTGGACTGAAGTTGGAGGCTTTAGTGTATTAAACTTAGACAATCGAAAAGTAGTCTCTCTCGGCTGACCTCCGTGATGTATTTTTGTCTTACCATCACCACCACACCTGGACATTAACAACCTGTCTGCTGCTGGTTCTGAGTCAGTTTTGGTGCTTGCCTGAAAGCCATCAATATGCAGTTCCTCAGAATCAGATTTGCAGTTGCAAACAAAGTTATGATTGAAATTTGAACAAAGATTACTCCTCTCTGGTACCTTGCCCATATGAAAATAATCTCCATTTTCTTTCTGCTGTTTGCCCAATGTTTCAGTTCTCGTTCTCTCTGGCTCAGCCTTGGTTTGTGTTTCCAGCCTACTCTTAGGGTTGTCCTCCTTTGGGTTAGCCTGTTGCTTTTCCCCCAGTTCACTGGTGGGGCTGATTTTACACATTTCATGAAGAGACTGTTCCAAATGTTTCTGCATGCTTGACTGTTGGTGTGTGAAATGAGATTCATTCCTATATTCCTGTTTTGAATCCCTGTCATGTTTAAGCAGCCTCCTTTCACCACAGCTAAAACCACTTTGATCACTGACTCTCATCCTGTCCCTATACCTCATCGCTTTCTTGTCACCCATTTCTGATCTGCTATGATGGAGATATGTCCCATGATGCCTTTCATGCTGCCTTCCCCAGTCATGTCTGTATGTCTGCTGCTGGCCATATCTGCAGAGTCATGATATACAAACATCAGTACTTAATTTATATAATTTGGGGTTAAACCCAAATTATTTGTCCCAAAATAATTAAATTACTTTTTTTATGTTTTATTCAAAGAATTCTAATAGAGTAGCTGTTAATTACAGGGTTACTGCATCAGAGTTTCAGCAATCCCTCACAAAGTATGGGGCTTATATTCTTGAGCAACTATCCCACTGGCAAAACCAAGCCTTACAGAAAATTAGGAGTTAGTGGTACTGCAGCCATTGTTAAGTAATTAAAGCCTAAGTTGCCTGTAACCTTGCAAACACAAACAATATCATATGTAATTTCACATTTAAAAATTAAAAACTGTCACAAAAAACAGAACATGGTGTTAATCTCGAAAAGTGATTTCTGAGGTCATTACAGCTCTGCCCCAATAAATTTTGATCTCATAATACAGAAACTATTGATTTTCTCTGTGTGTATATGGAAATAAAAATCATATAAACCATACACATAAAACCAAATACCATGCCTGGCAAATTGCAGTTTGAAAGGGATTTCTGTATCCATTTCACAAAATTTATTTTGAACAAATTAATTATCCTAGATAATTATATTAGTATTAACTGAAAGAGCAGCTAAGAGTATGTTCTTTTGTAGACTGGCAAATGATGTATGTAATGAGAGAAAACATTACTATTACAAATATGACATAAACACTTCCTGATAGATGGACTGACCATGAAAGCTCTGAATCATGGCACCATAAGTCATGGAGATCTGTCTTCTATGGACTAGGACATTTTTATACGACTCAGTCGTTGTGAGCTGTTGCTGTTAGAAGCTGGTAGCTGAGGTTGGGGACCATTCAGGAACGCAGAGGAACATCCACCATTGGAAGCCACTACCAAACAACAGCTAGTGGAGACTATAGCACTAGAGAGAGAGAGAGAGAGAGAGAGAGAGTGTGTGTGTGTGTGTGTGTGTGTGTAATAGTGAAGTGTAAAGCGTAGTCACACATTTATGAAAGAGACTAATCAATCTGAAACACATCTAAAGATCGTGACTATACGTTAGATGTAATTTTACCTGAAACTTTCTCTATAGTTGTATGGTGTTTTTGTAGATTTGCCACCTAAAAGAGATACACATCTCTCCATCAACTGTTTCCAGAGACATTTCTTGTTACAAAGGAACATCTGGAGTACTGTAAATGGAAATCAATATATCATAAAGAGTTGCACACTTTGTATCAAATGATTGAACCTCAGTATGCCCGTGCCTGGCCAACTTCTGTTTTCTGTTTCATGTATTCTGCTGAAAGTCACCTCATGTTTCAGAGGAACATCAGTTGACTTTCAACAGACTACACAGCAATAAAACTGAGGAAACAGAAATCTTCATAACCAACGCCATGATAACTTCAAATCCTAAGTTAGTTCCTGTTTTTTGGAACTATTAACAGTGATTCCCATCATAGTCTGTATGATTATGAATTTTCTATATAATGTATTGGGATATTCAATAATAAGTATAGAATATTTTCTTTCAAAATTAATATAAATTTTGTAATCCAGAGTACTTATCACTGAATGTAGTTTGTCATACTTTGTGCTTAATGAAGTGAATGGCTGTGGGCTGGATAACCAGCATTCAATCTTCAGCAGGAGAGGGACTTTTCTTTCCACCATTCTGTCCTGCTCTGAGGTGTGCAGCCTCCTAATCAACGGATACCGGGGTCTCTTTCCCTGTAGTTAAAGTTGCTGGAGAATGAAGGAGCTACTGCCTCCTTGTTAAGACTGCAAATGCTCTACCAGAGACAGGCCAGCCATGGGTCAGATATGATATGTGAAATTTTTCTATTTGGTCTGCAGAGCTACTGTGAAAATTTACCTATAATCTTACTTCTAATTTATATCCACATTATCCTTTAAGAGACGGGTCATTTAAATTCCAGTAATGGCAGCAGGCCAAAATTAATTTAAATGCCTGCCACTGTAGAGTATTAAAAATTGTAAGCATGTTACTAAAAATTCTGTGATTTCTACAATTTTTGTGATAAACGAATGAAATAAATGTTGCTTTTATCTAGAAAAAATATAGAATCAGATATTGTAATTTACAGATTTTAAATCTGTAAAAATTGTTACACTGATTCCAAAAAGAAACTTTTCCCAATTTTGAGTGTCTGTCCACAAATATGCATACAGTTTCTGCAGTATAAATGCATGCTGCTGACAGCCTGTCTTACTATGTCTTATCTGGCAAAAGGGGTGGAAGTTTATGTTTGTATTGCACATTCTCCAGTCACGTCGGAACCTTTCTGTATGCACGAGTGTGGTCGAAGTCTTATCGTACTTTGTCCTTCAGAAATTCTGACTGTGTATATCTCGGACTAGCCACACAGAGGTACTGTTCTCGGAATAGCCCTGCACTGCCAGAACGTTCAAGCCTAGTGCGTTGTGTATAAAACATTGCAATTTCAACTATCCACCATGGCCTCATTTCGCATGGAAGAAGCCGAAATTGAGAGGCAGCTGATAAATGACACTGATTCAGACTGAGGTACAAATGACTCTGAAAGTGGCAAGGAAGAAAGGGGCTCAGAAACCGAAGTCAACAAAGACCCATCATCTTCGTCGGCAACCTGGGGACCACCAGACCAGCATGGCAGGAGGGGTGTGAATAATTATTCCGGTGGAGCTGTGGGGTTAAATATCAATGAAGCTCCACACGTAAATAAGGATTCCACCCCTTTCTGCATTTTCATGCTCTACTTTGCAGGGATTGTCTGTCTGCTGGTGGAAGAGACGAACAGGTACTACCACCAGTACCTAGACAGACTTCAAGACGGACCTTCTCCACAGCCTGACGTGACCGATTCCGAGATGTTTCTGTTTCTAGGAATAATCTTTCAAATGGGACATGGCATTAGAGACAGACTAAAGGACTACTGGTCGACTGTAGACCAATTTGCCATGCCTTTCTACTTTAATACAATGAAACATGACCGTTTTCTACACATTCTTCATTTTCTTCATTTTGCAGACAACAATACAGAAACTGACAGGAATGCCGACAGCTATGACCAACTATGGAAAATTCGGACCATCTTCGACACTCTCAATGATGTATATGAAAAATATTATAACCCTTCCGAACATTTGGCCATAGATCAGATAATTGTTAAATTCAAAGGGATGGTGGTTTTTAGGCAGTACATTCCTAAGAAACACAAATGTGTTGGAATCAAAATCTTCAAAATTTGTGACACCGCTGGGTATACTTATGTCATGAAGGTTTACCTAGGAAAAGACAGGACACGTGCCAGCCAAGATGTGACAGCAACACATGCTACAGTTAGGTACCTATGCAGACGTACTGAGGGCATAGGTCACAAGCTGTACATGGACAGTTTCTTTTCGTCACCAGTCTTATTTGACATACTGATGACAAAGGACATAACCTGCTGTGGGACAGTCAGACCTAATCGGAAGGGCTTGCCTGACAATTTTTGACGAAGACAATTTCAAATGAAGAAAGACATTCATGTTAGGGTGAGACGGAACTTGACAACACTAGTTTGGAAGGACAAACATGACGTTTACATACTGACAAACATGCACTGTCCTCCAGCAGAAGGCAGTTTCTGTGATGATCATGGAAATGCCATCAAGCCAGCAATTGTTGTTGACTACAACACGCACATGGGTTATGTCAACAAAGCGGACAGAATGGCAAACAGCTATAGCATCAGTCGTCTGACCTGGAAATGGACAAACAAACTATTTTTCCATCTCCTGGATCTGATGATTCTGAACAGTTTCATCCTGTTGTCATCCTGTGGCGCGAAATTGTCACACAGAGAATTTTGTCTCGCCCTTGTGCACAACATGCTGGAATATGCTGCAAGGGGTCCACCTTGCCCTCAACGGTTCATGGGGTCGACCTCCTGCTGTGTCATCAGCGATATGTCGATTAGAGGAGGCCACTCGACATCACTGGCCAACTTCCTCTAATACGAGACTGAGGTGTCGCGTGTGCTCTTTGCGTGGGAAACGGAGTTACATCTGGACAAAGTGCATCAAGTGCAATGTCGGACTCTGCATTTCCGGATGTTTCCAACAGTACCACACGAAGGCAACATTCAGTTAGATGACAGAGGAGGGAGGACTGTCTACTTATAAAGCTGGAGCCCAAAAATAATGTAAGTAGAACAAGAATTTCTGTCTTAAAATTAGATTTTAAAACACTGTGAGCACGCGTGGACTGCGCATATCCATATGGTGTCACACGGCCACTCAGCTGCACTTTAAAAGTCTCCATACAGTGTCGCTAGGCTCTTAAAGGCTATATAAATGTCTCAAGCACTACAGTAACATGTATTCCCACTGGAATGCAAGAAGTTTATTTCATGCAATTTTTGTAGCAGTAAATATTTGTTCTCCATACTAAAGAACACTTCAAAATAATGCACCACTGATCTCTTTCTAACCTGGTGAAACTCATGTAACATCTGTCAACCCCTTTACCATACCCATGCTTTGCTAAGTGGAAATTGTACCTTTGCACAGGCCAAACGTAATCTGGCACATGGGACAGCTCACACAGTAAAATGGTGACAGGCTGGGCAACTAGAATTTAATCCCTGGTGATGGCAGTATTTTTCCCTTTGCCACTGCATTCAGGCTAGTACTGGGGCCCACTAAGCCCCATGTTCAGTGGGTACCAGAAGCAGAGAGGCTGTAATATGAAGCTGGCCACTCAGATCTATCTATTGGGTGTAATTTTACCCCTACAGCTCCACAGCCATTCATGGCATGGTGCTCTGGTGATTGAGAAATGTTATCTTTGCTTATGCAGCCTTACCTCTTGAAGTCCTTCTATTGTCAGACGAGTTTCTCACATCTTCCTTCTGCTCTAGTATGGCCTGGAGTATCATCACCATCTGCTTTATCTCTTTTTCCATCAATTCTGTACAACTACAGAGATCTGCTGTGTAAATGTGGACATAGCGCTCCAACTTGCCTGACAACAGACAGTAACAAACATTGTTTCTCAGACTGATCACTCCTGGGTCTTATCCTTGTCACAGACAATTAGCAATATTATGACCACTGAGGTAAAGGTACGTAAATTATATTTCCCATTTCACCTCTGACTATGGAGGTAACATATTTCTCTGAACTGTCAGTATCACATACAAGACTACAGAGTCACAACACAGGAGACCAAAACCAAAAATACCATTCCCATTTCGGAATGTGTTTGTGTATGTGTTATTCACATATCCATTAGAGGCGCTCGATTTATGCAGCTTATTTTTAATTACAGATGAATTCCAGTGGTTTAATGTCTGAACACCACAGCTGCTGTAGGACTGGTCAGTTACTTCTACTGTAATCTTCTGGAAAAGTCTTGCCTAGGAATTTTCCTATAGTGTGACATAATCATATTGCCCCCCACTATTTTGCTTTAGCTGAACAAACCACTATAATGGCAGCATTCTACATTGAGATTTGTATTTTGTGCTAGGTTTTGCAATGGACAAGATAATTTATGAATGTTCTGTACTTTTATGATAGCGTGTAAAGTAGTATTGTTTACATGTTCACAAATGTTTTATGGATAACTGATAAATATATTTAGGTACATCTTTCAGTATTATGTGAGCACCTGCTAAGCTTCATCCCGTCTCCTTGCCCATTTGCATATTGTAAGTGATGAATATTGGATGAATATATTTTTATAAAATTTGGCACTTAAAAAGAGTCCGCTCTAAAATTGTTTTACAAAAGGCCTCAGTACCACTCACACATAATTTATAATAAATACTACATAAGTTAAACATGATTAGGACAAAGTTATAAATTACTTTACCAAGAAGGGTCACATCAAATTGATGGTTCACCAGAAACTCGACAACATCTCTGGAGTTCTTTGCAAGACACAGAAGTAGATCCAGAAATGCAACCCGGATTATTGCTTCTGGATACTGAAATGACAATTGAGATCAGAGTTCGGTGTCATTCCTTCACACCCAACAGGATAAAGCATCTACTANGTTGGATATGTGGCTGTTGTGGTGGTGGCACTAGTGGCCTTTGTTGTGATGGTGGTTGTAATAGTGACCACTGCCACAAGGACCACACCACTACCACCACAACTGTGGTAGTCATCGTCATCATGTTGGCAGTGGCAGCAGCAGTAATGTGTCACATGTTTTGAGGAAACAGTTCACGTCTAGGCATCTCTGTTTCTCAAGCTGAGCATCCACCTTATCAGTTAGTCTTATATATAACAAATAATCAGTCTCCTTTTATTCCAGCAATCATTATCTCTCCTCAATTACAGATTCCCAGAAATAAATTATACAGTACAGACATGATCAAAATAAAATATGTTCTTTTTTCATAGTGTAACATGTAAATTGAATTTAATTGAATTGAATTTATTTACATTCTATAAATCCTAAGCAGGTCAGTACCTTTGGATACAGAAC
>NW_019736404.1:218007-227590 GCF_002891405.2 Cryptotermes secundus
CACTCCTCCTTTCTCCAGTGTTTTCCTACAGTATCTAGCACCTAAATTATAATTTTCTAAGTGAAGATGTTCTAATTCCAGCTGTTTCATGTGATGTTCAGTAAGGCACAGTATGTGTGGAAGATTTGAATTCATGGAGCTTATTAGTTCATTTGTTTTGTTTCTCAATCCTCTTATATTCTGATGGAATATTCTTAGTACTTTATTATTCACTGAACTTAGTAGACTGCAATTACCTTTTCCGATTTCTATTGGTTCACTTACATTATTGCCTGAAAGATTAGTTTCTTTTGCAATTTCTTTTACTTGATAAACTTTACTTGCACTCTTTATCCTAAAAAATGATCCTGAACACCCATGACAACTGGAATGTGTCTGCCTTTAATGCTCTCTGCAATGAGTCGCGTCAGCTTGTCCTTGCCTCGAGGATTAAGATGCAAACCATGGACAGTATATACTAATGTAGATCATAGTACTACTATGACAGATTTTCTGCAACATTTTATATCACCCTTATACTGAAGATCTTGTTTGTAACCTGCAACAAGGTAGAATACCTCAAAGAGAGACAAGATGTGTTCCCCTGATCCACAAAGGAGCATGTGCTTGCCAGTCTGAGTATTGGTCTCTAGTATTATTTGCAGCAGTTGGTATGCACTTTCCAGAAACACCTCATCCATTTCACATACTGGTCCTGCAGGTAACAATTTCAGCTATTCACAACAGAATTCACATATTTGTGATGAAATGTTTAAGCTCTGTATTACAGAAGATAAATATATGAGTTGTCTTTCACTACAGTGACAGATATTCTCAAAACAAAAGAAACTGAGGTTACAGCACTCTGCAAATTTAATGGAACAGTTCTCTACATACATCATAAGTCTTGTCCACACATCAAAAATGTTATATCCATGTCAGGGATAAGATTAATAAACCAAGACCCTGGAATTCATACCTCCACTAATTTCCTCTATTGTTTAGCAAGAAACTGAGGTTACAGCACTCTGCATATTTAATGGGACAGTTCTCTACATACAAGTACATCATAAGTCCTGTCAACACATCAAAAATGTTGCAATCATGTCAGGGACAAGATTAATAAAGTGAGACCCTGGAATTCATACCTTCACTAATTTCCTCTATTGTTTAGCATTTTTCATGCTACACTGATATATCTCACTTAGAAGTAAGTTGGTGTCTGATACTATGGACTGATGCAGTGTCCGAGACCAATGGAAGAAATAAATCTCACCATCTCTCCACAGTTAAAGCAAAGTATGCAAAAAAATATAACAAGAACTCTGCAGTACTAGTCAAGACAACACTGTGCTACAATATATTTGGAACAGTATTTTGCCTTTTCAGGAAATTACAGAAGAACCTCAAGGGAACTGATCATTTGGGATATCTGGGCATATATGGGAGGATAAAATTAAGATGGGCATAAAGAAACTGACACTGTCTCTGTGACAAAGCACCACACCCTGCAGGAGCATTCATTATTAACTACGGCACTACAAGGAAGTGAGGTGGTCTTTTTCACGTTAGTAACGTTACATAAATAGAGCTTGGAAAACTATTAGACAGAATACCAAAAATGAAGTCAAAGAGAGTCTAGGTTATTATGAACTGAAGCAGCACAAGCCATGGTTCAACAAAGGATGTTCAATATGATCACAGGAAACAAGTCAAACAAATGGAGATAAGCTGAATAATGTAAGACATGAAGCCAGCAGATATTTCAGGAACAAATATAGGGAATAACTGAAAAACAAATTTAATGATCTTCCACCACAGTAAGAGCAAGAACATCAGTGACCTGAACAGAAGAATAAATAACTTTTAAGAAATATTTGAGGATTTCACGGCGGTGACTATCAAGAAAGCAGTCTTCTAGGATTTGGCACCGTGTATATGTGGTGTTAACCGACGTTCCTCCGAAACGTCGGTTAACACCACATATACACGGTGCCAAATCCCAGAAGACTGCTTTCTTCAAATTTTAAGAAAGTTTACCAACCTAGTAACCTACAGGTAACCTGCTAGAGACTGAGAATGTGGATCAGCTTGCAGATTCCCATAGCATTTTGAACAGGTGGAGGATTTACTACTCTCAGCTGTTGAATGTACATAGAGTTAGTGATGTTAGGCAGATGGAGGTACATACAGTTGAATCTACATACACCTGAGCCTAATCTTTTTGAGGCTGAAACTGCTACTGCAAAGTTGTAAAGGTATACATTGCCAGGTACTGATCAAATTCTGGTAAAACTGGCTCAAGCAGGAAATGAAATGTTATATTCTGAGATCCATAAACTCATTAATTCTATTTTGAATAAAGAAGAATTGTCTTAGCAGTGGAAGAAGTCTGTTACTGTACCAGTTTACAAAAAAGGCCATTGACTGCAGTAATTATTGAGACATCATTATTATCAATATCACCAATTTTATCCAATATCCTTTCCTCAAAGTTAAGTACATTTATAGAAAAAATTATTCTAGATCACTACTATGGGTTTCAACATAACAGATCAACTAGTGACTGTATAATTTTTGCATTTGTCAGATACTGGAGGAAAAAATGGGAGTACAATAAGACAGCAAACCAGCTATTCATAACCTCAAAAAAGTCTATGATTCACTTATGAAGGAAGTATTGTGCAATATTCTCAGTGAGTCTGTAGTACCGATTAAAGTAGTTAGGCTTATTAAAATGTGTTTAAATGAAATACATATATAGTGAAGCCCATATAGGTAAACATTTTTCTGATATGTTTCCTATTCAAAATGGACTAAAAAAAAAGATGCTTTATTGCCATTGATTTTCAATTTTGCATTAGAATACACCACTAGAAGAGTCCTAGAACACAGAGTGGGATTGAAATTGAAAGGACACTGATCCAGATGTAAACACAAAGAAAATAACTTTTATGTTGATGCCTCAACACCATAATGCAGGGCAAAATCATACCATAAAAAAAACTAACAGATCTTTGAAAATGTGGCAGAGTTCAAATATTTTGGAATGATAATAATAAAAACAAGTTTGATTCATGAGGAAATTAAGAGTAGATTAAATGTGGGTAAAGCTTGCTACCATTTGGTTCAAAATTTTCTCCTTCTCACCTGCTGTGTAAAAACACATACAAAACCATAATGTTGCCTGTAGTTTTGTATGGGTATGAACAGTGGTGTGCAGTACTATTTTTGGTAAGGGAAGCAGTGGTATCTAATAAACGAACTGACAGCAATCAACTCACCAAAATTTATGTCACTTATTGGGTCAATATGGTCGTTTCGTATTCTGTTTGAGTGGCTGTGGTTGTGTTTCATTGAGTTGCATTGTACATCGTCTTAAAGTGCAGGAGCCCAGTTCAAGCGCCCTAAGAACATGTTTACGAAACAAGAACAATGCTCCTGTATAAAAACTGAAGTTGCACAAGGTTGTAGTGCACAAAACTGTTATCAGGGACTGCAAGAAGCATGTGGTGATGCTGCTTTGCCATATCGCACAGTGGTACAATGGGTGAAATTGTTCTGTGAAGGGAGGGATGCCATTCAGGACAGCCATCGTTCAGGATGACCCCATGTTGACAACCACACAGTTCAGCTTCTTGCATCTTTGCTGGATGTCAATCATCGATGGGCTGCATGGGAGTTAGCTGCTGAGGCAGGCATATGTCACAAAACCATGCTCCACATTCTGCACAATATTCTTGGATACCACAAAATTGCAGCATGTTGGGTACCCCATACAATTTCTGAGGTGCAACAATGGCAACGTTATGCAATTGCACAGGACTTGTTGGACCGGTACCAGAGGGAAGGTGACGACTTCCTTGGAAGGATCGTCACTCTGGACGAAACTTGTGCTCGCTCATATGAACCGAACCTGAAGTGACAATCAAATGAATGGAAGCATCCTGGCTCTCCTCGTCCAAAGAAAGTGCGCCCTACACAGAGTAATGTGAAGGCAATGTTCAATGTGGCATATGACATTGATGGAGTGATACTGCACCACACTGTAGCTCAACAACAGACAGTAAATTCTGCCTACTACTGCAGTTTCCTGCATAATCATCTTCGTCCAGCACTCAGGAGAAAGTGACGACACTTGTTGGCAATGAACCCCATCATCCTTCATGACAATGCAAGGGCTCATACTGCTGACGCTGTCAAGGATCTCCTTTGCCGCTGGCAATGGGAGATACTGCAACATCCGCCATACTCACCCAATATGAGTCCATGCAATTATGATTCATTCATCAATAACCTGTCAAGACAACAGGTCCACAGTCTCTTCCAAAACAGTTCCTCCATTTGATGCGATCTAGAGCTTTCTCCTTCAAATGAAAATAGCCTCTTCTGTCCCCAAGGTCATCCAGCATCTTCTTACGTCTTCTTCCTCGTCTTCTGGTCACTTCTATCCGCCCCTCTATCTTTCCTTCAATAACCTCTTTTAGAAGGCAGTTACCGCGTAAGATATGACCAATCCAATTAGCCTTCCGTTTTCTTATTTCGTGTAGGATATTCCTCTGCTCACTGACTCTAAATAACACTTCTTCATTTCTCACATAATAGGCCCAACTGATCTTCTCCATCCTTCTCTAACACCACATTTCGAAGCTTTTCAGGTGTTTCTGATCTACTGCCCTAAGTGTCCAAGTTTCAGCCCCATACAAAGCAATGTTCCAAAATGATATCTTTGCCAAAATGAAAGAACCACTGTGAGAGTTACGTTACAATACAAGAGAGGAGATTATTCGTGCTGTAGGGCAGTTACTGCTGGACGTCAACAGAAGTGGATGAACTGAAGGTGTACAACGCCTTCCACAAATTTGGCAGAAGGTGGTACACATGGGGGCGATTATATTGAAGGAATGTAAGTGTGTTTACCTCAGGTAATAAAGTCATTTCAGAATTATAGAGGCGTTGCCACTACTTTTTATCCAACCTATGTATTTCCACAACAAGTGAACTAATTCCACATAATTACCTCAGTCGATAGAATCCACACTTTCATCGTGACCACAGAGGGCAAGTTGCCTCTTTCCTAAATGGCAGATGATATCAATCAAGTGCTTCATTATTTCTCTATTTTCTTTCACATTTTTATTATCCTGTAGTATCGTCAGGCACTTTTGATTGTCAAGTTGACAGTCAATTCGAGATATCCCGCACATAACAAGTTGCACTGTTGAAATAATGTGAGTCTGAGAGTTCTCATGTCGTTTCAATGCTTTATGAAGATTGTTTTTATCACCAAAACCAGTCTTGTTCCATACATTTTTTTTCACTGAGAAACAATAGG
Source organism: Cryptotermes secundus (assembly GCF_002891405.2). Lineage (NCBI taxonomy): Eukaryota > Metazoa > Arthropoda > Insecta > Blattodea > Kalotermitidae > Cryptotermes > Cryptotermes secundus. The sequence continues at coordinate 223,322 of NW_019736404.1, forward strand.
CATGGCCAAAAAAACAATTTTCCTATATTACCGCAATCGGATAGCCACTCTGTTTTAGATTACTGTTCCAAATTAAATTTCCTTACATATAACTTGGTTTGTGCTTTAAGTTCTGGCAACTCGCATGTTGATCATCCTCTTTCTATAATTATTTTCTTTTCAGAAAAGTCCCTGCTATTAAACTCCCGTTTTAAAAGGCTTTCAACTTCACAGTCGCAGTCACGTTGTCTGCCAGCATTCATTTTAGCTGTGGCCTGTGCATGTAGTCTAATCACGCCCGTCCTTGTACCACAATATCACAACTGCTTCCCTTAAACGCAGATAGCTTCTTTCTGATGCGTCAAAATACAATCACAAATACAATCTTACGTCATCTAAATATACACTTACAATATTTTAATAACCCTTAATGTTACCTATAACACCCAACAAGAGTGAAAGCACACATAAACAGTTAATTTTCACATAACCATAGAAAGAACACATTCCTTTGCTGGCCTAGCCAGCAAACCAAAATTTGCTTCCCTTGGCTCCTTCAGATTAGATGAATTATTACGAAGATTAATGAATGGAAACTTTGTCTGTCCCACCAAGCAGGGGAAGGGAGGAGGAGGCATGTGGCCTTGAGCAGGAACATGTGCTAAATGACAATATTCACATCCTTATTATTCAAATTGAATTATTTATATACGACTTCTCTTCTTTTCGTTTCTTAATTACGGAAGCAATGCTTCCCTTGCTTCCATGCACAGCATTATGAAACTTGGGCTCTAAGGGAAGAATGTAGACTGAGGGTGTTTGTGAATAGGGTGCTGAGGAGAATATTTGGACTGAAGAGAAATGAAGTGATATAAGGATGGAGAAACCCGCACAGTGAGAGACTTCGTAACATGTACTCTTCGCCAAACATAATTAGAATGGTCAAATCAAGGAAGATGATACAGGCAGAGAATTTAGCACATTTGGGGGCGAAAAGGAATGCATGCAGGGTTTTAGTCAGAAATCCAGAAGGAAAGAGAACACTAGGAGGTCCCAGACATAATTGGGAGGATAATATTAAAATGGATCTTGGAGAAATAGCCTGGTGTATTATGGAATGGACTAATCTGGCTCAGAATATGAACCAGTGGCAGGCTCTTATGAACACAGTAATGAACCTTTGGGTTTCATAAGATGTTGGGAAATTCCTGAGTAGCTGTGCAACTGGTGGCTTCTCATGAAAGACTCAGTTCCATGGAGTTCTTCAGTTAGATTGGCAAATGTACCATCAGGGAATGAGACCACATTATTAACTGGACAAGAGGTTAGATGAGTCCCCGAACTGTTCCAGACAGAGCAGTGAAAATAAACTGCCTCTTCCAAGAATTCTGTCCTATGCATCAATCCACAGCCAGTAACTTTAGTGACTTGAGCTATTAAAATGCATTAGGGAGAAACAGAAATAAGCTGTGAAAATCTAAACTGGATTGAAGTGGCTCAGGATAGGATCTGGTTGCAGGCTTCTGTGAATATGGTAAATATTTGGATTTCATGAAAATAGGGAATATCATAAACTGAATGTCTATAAGTTTCTCAAGGAAGAACTGAAAACATGGAGCTAGGAAATCAAAATATCATTCATAAATGAAAAGTTACTCACTGATATATTGGGTTTCTGGACTTTATCCATCGTCCTGGTTTTTAAGATAACAAATAAAAACACGACATTTCGGAAACTGGATCTGTTTCCGTCCTCAGGTGAAGGAAAAGGGAAACACCTATTCTGTTGGGTCTGTTAGAAAGAGCTGGCCTCAATCACTGGACTCAATCACTCAATTACGTATCTTTACCACTGTGGAAAGTTCATTCAAGAAAATCTTCAATAAGCAGAAAGATATTCATATTCGCAAGTTTTCCCGTCTCAACAGCCAACAGAATAGAGCCCCTTCTACCTCAGCCTCAGCATCTAAGAAATTCATCTCCAGTGATTCAGGCTAGCTCTTTCTAACGGACCCAACAGAATAGGTGTTTCCCTTTTCCTTCACCTGAGGACGGAAACAGATCCAGTTTCCGAAACGTCGTGTTTTTATTTGTTATCTTAAAAACCAGGACGATGGATAAAGTCCAGAAACCCAATATATCAGTGTGTTATACACCATCGTCAGAATCCTATAGTAACTACTTGAAAAGTTACTGTTTTGCGACAAAAAATTATATTTGCAATTAAGACAAAGGACATATCAATGTGTCACTGAAGTATTTAGACAGTACCTCGCAGCAGGCAGATGCTAATTAGAGGAGCTTGTGATGCAATGTTTTCAGGCAGGCAATAAACTTTGGCCTTTGGAATGTAACCAAGCAGGCCAATATCAACTGACCAGAACATTACCCATTCACCCGTCACAGTCATCACTTGACCACGGAGGCACGGCACCATAAGTAATGCCTCTCCCTCAAATGTTGCATCCTAGAAAGGTATAAGAGAAGGTGTGAATCTTCATATGATGAGATGGCATTCTCTGTTCTTCCTGATTCATCATACATAACCATACTACTATACATCATGAGACATTATACGTATTTATAACCTCAGCAGTTGAAAGAATGTTGTTAAATACCTAACAGTAAATAATATCACTGCTTTTGATTAACAAATACTACAGCATTATTTATTCCACTTGAATGTTTGCTAATCATAGTAATCCATCTATTGAGTGAAACAAGAAAACATACTCGCATGTAAAGGACAAATTTTGTACTAATGTATTGAACTATTGAATTATTTACTCACATCCTTCTTTCGTATTTTACATCATAACATCCTGGTCTGTTAATATCAGATGCCCTTCAAACCTATACTAAAAACTTTTGATTTTAATAAGTCATTAAAAATATTGTCAGTGTTCTCCAGTCCTTTATAGATCCAAATTACAGTGTAATAAAGCATTCTGGTTTCCCATTCACTTCTTTAATCTTACTATCAATATTCCAAAGAAACTTTGGGTAACTTTCTGTATTACCTTTTACTTCAAAAAATTAAATAAAATTTCCTGTCTTACACTATACTGGAAAATAACTAATCCTCTTAATTTTATTAAACAGATATGATAGTGTCCAAATTCCACCAATCATAAAACAAAATGGTTTACAAAATCAAAGAAAAATGCACTAAAATAATCAGGTTTAAACAAACTGAAACCCCTCCAAAAGGACTGTAAACAATACCATCCCAATTCTGTAATAATGCTGGTATCTTTTACTCATAAATACATTATTTCTCCCAAAGCAAATTTGATTTCCATAATTCCACTCATCAATTCTTTACATGAACCACCATTACACCCACATTCCTCCCAAATTCGTTCATCTCGTTTTACCATTAAGGTAGCAGAAGATCCTATATCATTACCAACTAGCTCCCACGTATTACTGCACTGCCTATCATCATAAATAGTTCACTAAACAATGAAGCATAAAGACCTAATTCACATGCACACAGGCATTCTGTTACATGACAGAAACATCTGCCACCTCTCAGTTCTCATCCAATGATTCAAAGGAGACAATATTTTTAACACAGCATTTAGCAAGACCTGCGGCTTCAAGAGCTAGTAAGTTCTCTATTCAGGCAGACGGTTCTAATACTTCTATACTCATCTCTACTCTCTGCTTTATTTCATTTCATTTAATTTATTCATCTTCCATAAATTCTGTCGAGAATACATTCTCATGCATATGTGGAGATCGTCCTAGTTACAGTCACAACTAAGAATTTCAGTTGTCATCCAATATCATACACATTTGTAATAAAATACTGATAAATATTGTCGCGTATCGGGCGTATATCGCGACAAATAAATTCTCGATGTATTCGACGTAGCGAGTTTTATTTCACATTCGCTCATACAATCACCCAAATTACAGATCTGACGATTACTGCTACCTGCAGTATCACAATTAGTACACTCCAAATGCCACAATACAACTGACTGGTTGCTGGCTAACTCGACGATAGGTCCAGGACTCGCTGACTGACTCAGTACAACTCTGCGGTAGCCACACTAGAACTGACTGTGAATAGCCTTCGCTGCTCCCTATGTAGCCTCGATCGGACAATACGGGAAAACGGCCACGTAATAGGCACCCTTGTTGCTATGTCGCTGTGTTGCTATGTAACGCTAGCGGAGGTAACCGCTGTTACTACTTGGTGACGTCACCGCTGTTGACTTGCGTTGCCTAGCGACCAGGATGCTAGGACTCGGCTAACATCGGCTCGCTTCGGCTTCGCTC
>NW_019736404.1:232129-248271 GCF_002891405.2 Cryptotermes secundus
TAGTACACTCCAAATGCCACAATACAACTGACTGGTTGCTGGCTAACTCGACGATAGGTCCAGGACTCGCTGACTGACTCAGTACAACTCTGCGGTAGCCACACTAGAACTGACTGTGAATAGCCTTCGCTGCTCCCTATGTAGCCTCGATCGGACAATACGGGAAAACGGCCACGTAATAGGCACCCTTGTTGCTATGTCGCTGTGTTGCTATGTAACGCTAGCGGAGGTAACCGCTGTTACTACTTGGTGACGTCACCGCTGTTGACTTGCGTTGCCTAGCGACCAGGATGCTAGGACTCGGCTAACATCGGCTCGCTTCGGCGCATCACGGCTGGCGGGGGGGGGAGGGGCGTCATCCATAGCTCAGCACGTCACAATATATACAATATAATAAATAAGTTAATTTTAGTAGTAAAAGTAATGGCAAACCTTATACAATTTGTACAGTTTTATACAAGTCTATTAATTAAATTTCAATAGTTAAAACACGTCATTAATGAGTTTTGTATAACATACATTAATTATATAATAAATTGAAATAAAGACTAGTATACAGTGATATAAAGATTGTTTATATCTAAAATAAGTATCTAAAAACCAGAACATAGACTGACAATCTTGTCTTCTTTTAACTGTAAAGCAAGGCAGCTACTCGCATCTTAAAAAGATTTATAGCCAAAATATTCCTGTAAAGAATAAGAAGAATTCAAATATAAAAAGTGTTTTAATTGCATCTCAAAACTCTTAGTGTCACTTGATATATCCTTAATATGTTGTGATAGATTATTATAGACCTTCGTTCCTAAACAGTATCCCTTTTGGTATTTATTCAAATTTACAAGAGGCTGATGAAGATAATTTTGCTGTCTGGTATTTATTCTATGAATCTCTTAATTTACTATGAATTTGTTTGTTTGTTTGTTTTTTATCACAAAGAGCATAAGAGACAGTATGTACTGAGATGCCAGAGGTAAGATTTCTAATTATCTAAACAAGTTCCTGCATGAATCCCTCCTTCTGCAGCCCAACATAATTCTAATTATATTCTTTTGCATTCTAAAAATTTTTATACTTTGGGGTGAGTTGCCCCAAAAGGGTAAACCATAATTTATACTATAATTAAAATAAGAGTGATAAACCGTTTTTACAGTATTTATGGATGTGTATGCTTTAAGCGATCTTATTATGTAGCAGACTGCACTTAGTTTTGAACTAATATACTCAATGTGGTATTTCCAGCTCATTGTGTCATCAATGAATATTCCAAGAAATTTAATATTGCATATAGATATAATTTGTTTTTTATCATATACAATTTTTATTTCACATTTAGGATTATTATTTCTAGCTGTAAATTGAATGTAGTGGGTTTTGTTAAAATTTATAGAAAGTTGGTTTACTTTGAACCATTTATTTATACTAAGAAAAGCATTGTTTATATTTACACATATATGAGAGCAGAACCTTGACAGGTATGCTACACATCATAAATCACAAACACTGTGTTACACTTACTGAGCTCCAGAAGCCATAAACAGCTCCAATTTGTGGCTTCTGTAATACTGCATCCTCTGTTCTCAAGTGCTTTTGCACTTGGCTACTGATGTGAGCCAAATGCTCCTTCCAGTCATCCTTCATGTATACCAAGACAACTTTTAACAGCAGAATTCGTGCAACAATTATGTCACTCCAATTTACATTATCAATACTCTCACAAGAATCCAAAATGGGATTATGATCAGAGCTGCTTGCAAGTGACTGTGTGTATTTTTTACCACTTGGAGATTGATTCCTAATAATCTTCAGATTAATGTTAATTTCATTTGTACCACTTGTGTCATACAAAATAGTATAATAACCCAGCAACTTCAGGTTAAGTGATACTGCATCTATTCCAAAACATTTTGCAAATAATGTCAATGTATCCAAACTAGACATTTCTAAAATAGCACCAGCAAGCACCTTGCCTGAAACTGCATCATGCAACTTATTATGTGTTGAAATGGCATTGTAGCTGCATTGATTTGAGGCTCGCATCAGTTGCAGCAGTACTTCTGACTGATACAGAAAGATGGCTCGGATTTTTTGAACAGCCATGTTGGCAGAAGAAGCCAGAAGTTTGAGGACAGGAATAAGAAGGATAAGCTCTGAACTTGATGGGCCTGCTATAATTATTCCTCGTGTATAACTGTTGCGCATATAGAGTGCTTCAGTGTATGTTAGTAATAAACTTTCTGCGTAGTAAACCAGTGGGCTGGAACCTATGGTTTCATACAGCTCAGGTCTTTGCATACACATGTTGGCTAAAGATGCTAACAGATGCATTTTGTTGACTGCATTATGAGAATCATTCATGGAGCAAATACTTTCCAACAGGTAGCTCAGATCAGTATCATCTCTACTGGAATTTCCACATTTATCAGTTGTGAACTCCTCTGAGTCATCAAAGTACTTATCAGTATAGTCTGAGAGCCCTTTCACTTCCTGTTCCTTCCCTTTGTCAGATTGGACTCTCATCTGTTGGCAGCCCAGAGCTATCTTGGCAAGAAAGTTGAGTGGTTTTTCATTTTCCCTGCGATTTCTTACTTTACTTTCTTCATTATCTTGATTTGCTAATGCTGACATGTTTTAGTTTACCTGAAATAAAAGGGTTTAATATGTTATTATTAAAAACAGAAGTAACCTAAGAACATGGTTGCTCATGATTTAGCAAGACACTTGGCCCTCAAGATACTATGTCCACAATTAAGTCACTATAGTTGCACTGCAATTTAAAATTCCCTAGCCCTGTCTGCACATGATGTAATAAGTCCCAGCTCTGGTGAGCAATTGCAGTGCTGTTGCCTGATCTTCATTTCAGCTTCAAAGAATGAAGCATGCATTCACAAACTTGCAGTAGTAAAAGTACAGATAAGCAAAGAGTTTGTAGTAGTAGTAGTAGTAGTAGTAGTAGTAGTAGTAGTAGTCTTTATTTCCATAAATCCAATACTAGAAATACATTCAGAGGGTGTGGAAAAGTCAAACAAAACACATAAATAAAAACAGTACAAGGTACCAAGTCAATATACAGATATGTTAAATAATACTACTCAGATCATAAAAAACATGAGTATCAATTCAACCCTTCCTATCAAAAATACTCAAAATACACTTCCAAATATATAAAAGAAACAACAATAAAATACAGCACAATGCTAATCATACAGATATAATAAAATAATACAACTAAAACCCAAGAAAATAACCGGCATTAAGTTTACTCTTCCTATTAAAATTCACAAAATACTCTTCCAATACATAAAATGAGTAACAAGACTAGAATTCTTCAGATTCAATTTAAAACTGTTAAGCAACATGATTGCCAGACAATGCTGATCACTGATACTAGGGATTGTTAAATCATGGCAGAACTATAATTCTTCAGTCTAAATCTGGTACAAACTGTGTGTCCTCATTCATGTCCTTACAACGAACCTAGGTTCAAGTATGTGAACTTCAACATGTTGACTTTAAATGTCCATCACTGTGTTCACAGAGGCCCACCATTTTACCCTACATGAGCCAGGTGAATCCACATTTTCAGACCACATTAAACTTTAACATTTTCCTCCCACCTTTATGTAAGTCACTGATCAGCCTGATCTGGTACTAATGCTCAAAACCCCTAATCAGGTGCACAGTTTGAAGCCAGAACACTGACCATACTATTTTCATGATTTTCTCAGTCCCTCCCAAGATATCTTCATCTCTTCTTTCAAACTGAGCAAATGAATTTCAGTTTCTGAGAGTAAGATTTCATTTAAATGCGAAGCAGCTTTATTCTTCAACATGAGCAGCAAGAATTGAAACATGAATACTGAGATCTGAAGCCCACAACTTCAGTTTAAATTGTAAAGATTTAATTTTTCATATAACTGAAGATACTTGAATTATGGCCTGCTAAGAAACATTCAGTCCAGCAATCTAAACATATCTGCTACACATTCCATTTGATGAAGCTTATCTTTGTTGAATAATGCCTCAAAATTCACATTCTTATTTTTATGGAAAAACTGTTAATAGAATGAGGCATAAAGATAATTCTTTAATTATTTCACCAACCCCAATAAGCTGATGCCTATATGAAAGAATATATGTACTTCTACTCCTTACTAAATATCACATCAATTTCTAGCAAACCATTAGTGTCACCAATACTGGTGTACTGGAATGGATTTTTACTGGATTGGTGACCATGCTAAAGACATCAATTACAATGTGTATTTTCAGTGCATCCAGTCTGATGCCAAAAACTGTATGAGAGCAGTATAAGGGTCTTCTCTGTTCTTTACGGTATTTATGTTTTTGTCTAATGTATCATCATAAGCATAGATCAGTACCTGATTCGGTATCAGTCCTTCTTACCAGTCACTAACAGCAAGCAATCTAATGGTTCTGTGACCCCCTCTCCAGATACAGTCTGAAATTTTCCCCATTTGCCAGAGGTGAAATGGTAATATTTGACAGACCAGATCATAGTTTGTAGCCTGTTACAGAGGGTGAGGAAATTAATGACAGACAAGATTAAAATGACATGAGAAACTGGAAGAAGGGTGTGTCCCTTTTGTGGAAAATTCAGTAAAGGTAAAGTTGTCCCTGTGCTTAACTAATTAAGCACTACACCATGAAGACTTGTGGGGGAGTGGATGTATAGATCCACGTTTTCTTGACCTCAGCTCTAGTTGGAGGTGATTGGTCAGCTTCAAGCCGTGCCACTTAACCCCCAGGGTAAGTTCCCCAGTACCCATTGGATAGGAGGCTGGGAGGGCCCCAGAGCCGGTCTGGATGATGTTGAGAAAACTCTTGACCCTATTGGGACTTGAACTCCAACCCCTTGGTCGTCCAGCCCATAGCCAGTAGCTATACTGATCGCACTATCCCGGCTCCTACAATGTGTAGATATATTAGGGAAAATATACAAATCTGCATTAGTGTAATTATAAATTTTAGGGGAGTGGAAGCATCCATTTGTTATATTTAGTTTCTTCTGGAGGGTCCACATAGCTCTCTCCTTGACTATGTAAGTCAGTTATGAACAGCAGTCTTGTAGATACACATTACACCTCTTACAAGTTATTTCAGCCAATTAGAAATGTTTGTATTTGCAAAATTTGCAGGCATCCTGTGGATTTCTGTATTCAGTTAATGAAGAATAATGTAATAATCATCCCAATCAGTATTTCATTGAAAATTCTAATACTAATTCTCATCGCCTTGATCAGTTTTAGAAACCAAACATAAACCAGTAGCGATGTAATGTGCCCTTCCATTGTGCATTAAATCAAGCACATGCAGAGAACCGCTGGCACAATTTCCTTTGTTAGTAGGTAACCACACTAGGCCATGCCATAGCTCAGGCTGTTAGTTGCTGGCTTCTCACCGTGGTGGCCTGGGTTTCAGCCCAGGTCAGGTCATGCAGGATTTGTGGTGGACAAAGTGGGACTGGGGCAGGTTTTCTCAGAGTACTTCGGCTTACTTTGTCAATTCACATTCCACCGATTGCTCTACAATCATCATCATCATCATCATCATCTATCATCTGGGGCTGGTACAATAGGCCAAACAATGACCACAGTACCAAGTACACCCAGTCTCACCCAATGAGAAAAAAGATAGTACACAACAGTAATTTTCAAGCAGGAATCAAGCACATGAGGCAATTACTCATATATTAGACACTTTAAATGGCTGTATGATGTAGCTTGAAATATGATTGCATTCCTGTGACTGAAACATGCCTTCATACATATGTAACAGTGCAAAATACACTTCATGCTGCAAATGAACAGATGTTCAGAATTCTATTAGTGGTTCATATTTTATTACCTAGCAGCAATCACAGCTGTAATAACACAGGTCTTACACAACCTAATGATTAATTTACATGGACATTTTAAGCTTTGCAGATGTGAATACAAGGGTCTTTCTACTTTAAGTATGGGACATGATGCACAGCAAAAACATTTGCAATAACTTTGTCCACTATGTTAGTTGGACGAGTCTTTACTTGTGCACCAGTAGACTTCGACTGTATTATTAAACGTAAGTTTCTTGCAATAAAATTTAATTGTGTTTTAATATTTATATTCCGTTTATTTAGCTCTATTAGTTTTTTTTTTTTTTTACAACTTCACCTGTTCAACATAATTCTTCAATGAGGCCACGTCACCAGAAGTCAGCAGTTTGGTGGCTTTATATTGATTGCACAGTAACCTACTGAATGTCATAAGAGGTAATCCGTACGCATAAAATAGTTGACACCTTATTTACTAAACATCTCTATTCATGTACACGTGTAAATCCGACTGTAGTCACCTAATCGAATACTCTTGAGGCATTTCATTGGTCAATCGAATCTTCGGAGCTTTGGCGATAGCGTTACTAGGACAGTGATTGGTTGATATTCCAGCCGGAAACCTCAATGGTGCTTTATGTCGACCGAAAAGGAGATATTATGCAACTTTAGTTTTCTTTGCTGTTGTGTTGTATTACCGTCGCAGATCGTGACGACCACTTGCATGCAGATGGTAAAATTGTATTTTTAAAATGCCTGTCGCTATAAAACACAGGTACAGTTGTCTCCCAGGACGTGAAATTATGATTGCTTAGATCTGGTGAAAATCATGAACCACCTGACGTGTCAACACAGGTACACGGATGGTTCATGGATGTCACTGATTTGTATTAGTGATACGCATTCATGTTATTTTTTCGTACTGAATATTTGTATTAATACTATAGTGATTATCGCAGGTGAGATGATTATCATTCCTCCTTATTTGGGTTTGAACAGCAGAACCATGGACCACATGGGTCATCCACATCATACTTTATCGTGGCTTTTGTCACATTCTTTAACAGAAAAGTATGAGCGATCCGTGGCTGCATGATAGAACGTGGCACGAATGCGTGCTAGCCCTTGCCGTCTCTGACGTGTTGATTCACAGGCCCTCAAATCCGCTCAAGGTAATCGTTGTACAAAACCTGCGCAGTGTGTGAGGCGTTGTTAACTAGAGCGCGTAGCTGTATGGCCGACGGCACACCAAGGAAACTGGCAACCGCGATTTCCGAGAATTGTTGTAAGCCTAAGTTGAACACATGTTACTAAATTGAGCAACACAAATTGAGAAAACGGCAATGCAATTCGCGGAAAGACTCAGAAACTCAATTTCCAGTCAACGGAGTAGGCCAGTCTTCTTACAATTGCGTTGCCGCGTGGTTTCCTAGTATCAGCTGTTGTGTAAAGCGCTTCACTGATTCATTTGTTTGTTACGGTGGCACGAAAGGCCGACGGAGCTGCTAATTTTGTTTTTGTGCAGTTAATGGAATGCTCTCTTCACAGCCATGCTGCACCTCTATGCTGCCATCCACAGGGAGATGCGAGAGTCGCTCCTGGAACAAAAAGAAGAATCAGTCGAGGAATTTCGCGAGCAAAGAAGGCGTAGGCGAAACCCCTCAGAACGACAGAAATGGATGTCGTGGAGGAAACAACCGACAAGGAACAGCAGCATTCATCTTGCAGCAGGTCAGGTAGGCCTCCTCCCACTGTACTAACCTCTACAACTATCCTGATACAGTTGCAGAGGAATATCAAAGGCATTGTAAATGGCAATTTTGAGTTCCGCAACACCAGGAGTGGGACCAGAATTGTCACAAAAGAAATGGCGGACTTTTCAGCAATAAAGAAATTCCTGGAGGATAACAATCTTGCATACTTTTCCTACTACCCAAAATCCTAAAACCCCATTAAAGCTGTCATCTGTCACCTCCCGCAAAATACTCCAGCGGAGGATATCTCTGACGGTCTGGTGAGTCTGGGTTTTGACGTTATTAACGTCAAACAAATGACAACCAGTCGTCAGGCACCTCCGGAAGGAGCAAGGACCATCAATTTTCCCTTGTTCCTTGTGCCCCTACCAAGAACGGAAAAGTCCCAAGAACTCTTCCGCTTAACCAACCTCAGCCACATTGCCATCAGGGTAGATGCGTACAAAGGGCAAAACGGGCTTACACAGTGTTATAACTGTCAGCAGTTCGGTCACGTTTGGGCAAACTGCAAGCAACCCCCACGTTGTTTGTGTTGCGGAGGTTGCCAACTACACAAGGAGTGCCCAGAAAAGGGGAACTCTGCCTACACTCCAGCATGTTGCAACTGCCGACTGGCGGAGGGAGAAACCCCACATCCTGCCAATTATCGGGTTTGCAGATACGCCAAGGAGGAGCAGCAAAAGAAGAAGACACAGAGAATGCCCAGAACTACCATAGGGAAAGTGTTTTCATCAAACGTCATCACTCCAGGTGTCTCCTTCGCGGAGGCACTCAGCGGCGGCTCAAAGCAACATCCTCAAAAAATCCCTCTCCGGTGACTTCTACACCTGCAGCAAGACAGCAGTTTGTTCCAGCCCCTGCACTGCAACAGGAAATAGGTCAGTCAGTTCAGGCTCCTCATGTAAACAGTCCATCTCTCGACAATATTTTGAGAGTAGTGACTGTAGTACAGCAGATTATGACAGGTCAGTGGCGCAGTGTCCAAGGAGGAAAAAATAATGGCCATTACTAAAATTGGTCTAAACCTAATGAAACAAAATGGCCACTAGAGTTCATAGGCCTCTTAAAGTCATAGCATTTAATGCGAACGGCATTGGGAGGCAGCACTATGAGCTCAGTAAACAGCAGCAAGACCTACGCATAGATGTGGCCCTGTTTTCAGACACACATCTGAAACCTCATGAGAGGTTCTTTATTCCAAATTACCACTTTTATAGAATCGACCGCCACTCGGGCAGAAAAGGCGGAACTGCCGTTGCAGTAAGAAAAGGCATTCCCCAAAATCACGTAGACCTACCACCCCTTGTTTCAGTAGAAGCGACAGGGGTCTGCACACCAATTGGTAATAGCGAAGTGCTGCTTGCAGCTGTTTACAAATCTCCAGGCGAAGCCTGGAGTGATGCTGACATCACTGAGCTCTTAAGCTTCAGACGTAAGTCTATTTTGGCAGGTGATTTGAATGCTAAGAACCCATTTTGGAATAGCAGAGTTTCAAACCCCTCAGGCTTGGAACTCGTTGATTTATTTGATAGGAGTGACTTCGAAATTTCAGCACCACAGTGCCCCACTCATTATTCCCCTGCGGGAAATGGTGACGTGTTAGATATTGTGGTTCACAAAAATATCAGTGTCAGATGTCATCTTCACAGCACGACATTGCAATGTATGAGGCTGACCGACCACGCGACCATTAATTTAAACAATAAAATGTCTAAGACTGCGGTGTTCTTGGACATTGATAAAGCCTTTGGTACCACGTGGCACTCAGGATTGCTGTATAAGTTATCAAAATTGGAATTCTCGAACAGTTTGACCAAACTTATTGGGTCCTTTCTTTCTAAGCGTAAATTCAGGGTCTCGGTTGAAGGCGAAATGTCAACACCAAGGGAAATGCAAGCAGGGGTGCCACAAGGTTCTGTCTTTTCCCTTACACTTTTCAATTTGTATATAAATGATGCCCCAAACTCATGGTGTTTATCTGGCCCTCTTTGCGGACGACACCTATCGGTATGCGACAGATCGCAAGGAGGGCTTTATTGTTAGAAAACTCCAGCGCGGTCTCAGCTTAATGGAGGCCTGGTGTGAGCGCTGGAATATAAAAATTGATGAAGATAAGACTCAGGGGGTCTACTTCTCTCGTGGTCGTCGACCGCCCGAGTCTTGTCCTACTCAAAATGGAAGAAATATTCCATTTGTAAATAGTGCAAAATATCTAGGTGTAATTTTCGATAAGAGAGTGACATGGAGATTACATATAGAAATGATTGAAGCCAAGGCCTTCGAACATTCATTAGAGTATATTCCCTATTCAAAAGTGAGCGATTGAGCGCTAACATGAAACTGACCCTCCATAAAGCTCTTATTATATTCGTAATGACTTATGCTAGTCCCGCCTGGGAGTTTGCCGTAGACACCCATCTAGTGAAGTTGCAGCGCCTGCAAAAAAGGTTCTCCGCACGATAGGCAGTTTTCCAAGGAGCACGCTGATCCGCGATTTGCACATGGCACTCAAAATCACGTACGTATATGACTTTATAAAAAAATTATGCAGGTAACAAGCAGAAGTCATACAAAATCATGATAATGAGAATGTTCGCAACATCGGATAAGGCGAAGCCCGCCACAGAATATATATGAGGCTTAAACTTGGTGGCGGTCAGGTATATGACCGTTCAAGTGACTAGACTGCCGTGGAAGCGAGTACTACTAGAAATAGGACATAATCTGCTGTAGTGAACCTAGACTGACAAGAGGCCTTGTATATAATACTATCATCATCATAATCATCAGTAATCTGTCAGATGACAGGTCCACAGTCTCTTCCAAAACAATTACTCCACTTAATGTGTTCTAGAGCTTTCTCCTTCAAACGACAGTATCCTCTTCTGTCCCCAAGATCATCCAGCATCTTCTTACGTCTTCTTCCACGTCTTCTTGTCACTTCTTTCCGCCTCTCTATCCTTCCTTCAATAACTTCTTTTAGAAGGCAGTTTCTGCGTAGAACATGACCAATCCAATTAGCCTTCTGTTTTCTTATTTCTTGTAGGATATTCCTCTGCTCACTGACTCTAATTAACACTTCTGCATTTCTCACATAATCGGTCCAACTGATCTTCTCCATCCTTCTACAACACCACATTTTGAAACTTTCCAGATGTTTCTGATCTACTACCCTAAGTGTCCAAGTATGCTCCAAATGTAGCATTTCACTAGTTTCTTCCTCAAATTTAAGTCCAATTTGCTGGTAAAAAGATACTTCTTCTTGCTAAATGCAGCTTTTGCCATGGCAATCCTGGTTTTAATTTCACTAGTACACCTTCCATCATCTGTTAACAAGCTACCCAAATATTTAAAACATTTCCCATTCTCTAGTTGTTTTTGGTCTATCTTTATTGTGACTGGGGTTGGTTGTCTCGAAATTTTCATTACTTTTGTTTTCTCCACATTCATTTCCATGCCATAGCACCTTCCAATTTCAATTAGTCTATCAATCATGCCCTGTAGCACAGTTTCTTCCTTAGCCATTAACACAAGGTCATCTGCATATTTCACAGTTTGAATAATTTGCCCTCCTACTTTGAAGTCACCGAGCCCATCCAGAGCTTCCTTGGTAAGGCATTCGCTGTACAAGTTGAACAGAATTGGTGATAAACAGCATCCTTGTCGAACTCCTCTTCCAATCTGCACACTTCCTGTCTCCCCCCTGTCCAGTCGTACTCTAACTTTCTGATCCATGTACAATTTGCTAATCAATCTTCTTTCATGCCAATCGATACCTGTTTCTTTCAGGATCTGCATTAATTTGGTCCAGTTTACCCGGTCAAATGCCTTCTGCCAGTCTATGAAGCAAACACACAGTTCTTCATCTATCTCCAAAGTTCGTTCCGCTATAATTCTCATCATCCCAATTGCATCCCTGGTTCCTAATCCTCTACTAAATCCAAAATGATCTTCTCCAAGTATAACCTCTATTTTCCTTTCAATTCTTCTTTTAAGTATCTTTGCTATTATCTTTGCTGCATGTGCAGTAAGGCTTATTGTGCGATGGTCGCTGCATTTTGTAGCCTTTGTGTTTTTCTTTAAGGCAATCATTGTAACTTCTGTAAAGTCCTTGGGCCACTCTCCAATTTCATATATGGTGTTCAATAGTTTTGTCAGTGTTTTCAAAATCACCTTCCCCCAGTAACTTGGGCACATCTCCAGGTACATCATCATCTCCTGTAGCCTTTCCCTTCCTCATTTCCTTGAGAGCTTTTTCCACCTCACTTTGTAAAATAAATGGTCGTTTCTCGTCTGTATCTACTTCTTCCGGTTCAACTTCTAAGGTTTCTGGCTGACTTGGTCGATCACATAGTTCTGTAATATAATTTTCCCAAATTTTCAGCACTTGCATCTAATCTACTATTCTATTCCCCTGGGAGTCTTCGATGCCAATATTTTGAATCCCATGATTCTCTTTCCATCCTAGTTCTTTTGTCTTCATGTACATCAAATCATAACGTCCTGTTCTTTGAAATTCTATAATCTCATTACATATCTTCTCAAGATATTCCTTTTTGGCCCTGTCCGTGGCTCTTTTCAATTCATTCCTCAGTCTCCTGTATTTCCTCCTGCCTTCATCATTGTTGACATTCTTCCATTTCCTTCGCTCCTCCATTTTACTCATCATCTCCTGTGTAACCCATGGTTTTCTTGCTATCTTCTCAACTTTACCAACCAAATCACTGATAGTATCTAACATGCATTCTTTTATATTGTTCCACTGCGCTACAGCATATCCACTTTCACCTTCAGTTGCACCGAGTTTCTCCTCTAGAGTCTCCTGCACGCTTTGTCTTTGAGCATGTAACTTCTCCAAATCCCATCTAGGTCTGCTCTTTTGAAATCTTATAATTTTCTTCAACCTGGTTCGGAACTTGGCAACCAGTAAGTTGTGGTCAGAGTCAATATCTGCCCCAAGCAGCGTCTTCTCATCCTTCACACTTGTTGTGCCCTGATAGGGGGCATTAACGGTACTCACCCCTTATCGGACGTCCGTGGATATCACTTAACCTATGCTTGGAAAACATGCTTCACTAGGAGGGTCACAAAAACCGGTACCGCTACCGGTTTCCCCCCTTTGTTTCTGGATAAGGGCCACATATATCTATGGAGGTCATTTCGAATGGGGAGGTCGTCTCAGGTAACTCTCCCAAGGGTGAAGTGGGGTGTCGCCCTACCTTAAACTTGGCACACGATTCGCACTGCCTCACGTACATTTCCACATCCCGGGTATATTGGGCCAAAATTAATTAAGTTTAATCAAGTCTCTGGTCCGTTTCACCCCCTGGTGCCCTGCAAACACCTTATCATGATGCATTTCGATAATGGGCTGTATCAAGTTATGAGGTACAACCAACCTTCCGTTTTCCAAATTTTGTCCCGCGTACAGAAGCCCATCGTCACTCATAAAGAATTTTGATCCTGTATCTGTGCTAATTTTATCCATTATTTCCTTACAATACGGATTCTGTTGCTGTCCCGTGTAAACAGTCTTACGAGTGAGGGTTTCGCCTGACTCAGCACTTTGACATCTCCGGCTTGCTACTCCTGTAGCAACGGAAGCAATATGACGCTATAGACAGTCCGCATTGACATGCTTCTTGCATGCCTTGTGTTCAATTTCAAAGTCATATTCAGATAATTTGAGAACCCATCTAGTCAGTCGTGCACAATGATGGTTCTTCACCGTGATCAGCCACTTAAGTGCTTCATGATCGGTAACAATTTTGAATTTTCTTCCATATTGTGACATGTTGACCCCTAACCTCCCCAGCAGCACGTGGCGGTAATATAGCGCTCGCGTAATAGGCGAGTCATCACCCCGCAACTCTCCCCGCGGTGACATCACGAGCGGAGCCGAAGTTAGCCGAGTCCCCGCAACCTTGAAGCTATGCAAAGCGAGTCAACAGCGGTGACGTCACCAAGGGGTAACAGCGACCTAGGCTATACGCCACGTGGCACTAGCAACGGCGAACGGAATAAAAGCCGGCTGAGCAGCAAGCGAGAGTCAGTGCGTTATCAACAGTGCTCAAGGTAGCAGCCTACGAGTGTGCGATAACTAAGAAGTCAGCGAGCAGAAGACTTATTGTGTGCTTTCGAGACTTAGTGAGTGCTGTAATACAGTTATACTTGGAGTGTGTAATTCAGGGAGACTTGTATAGCTCCCGCGTTATTAATACGTGAAGACTCTTGAAGATAGTGTTAAGAAATTTTGTTGTAGGGTTTGTAAAGTGTGGAAACCCGTAACATTGTGATAATTACTTGTAGCCGTTATTTGTAGGTTGTTGAATAAACCAATTAACAATCTCAACGGCGTATTCAGTAACGCAACACGTTACAATATAAAAAACACCTATGTATTTGTGTACCAAATACAACAGCTAGTAACTCCTTCTGAGTCGTACTGTAATTTCTTTCCGCAGCATTGAGCATACGGCTAGCAAAGCTGATATGCCATTCCTTCCCATTCTGCAGCTGACTCAAAATGGCAGAAATAGCATAATCAGAAGCATCTGTATTAAGAATTAATTGCTGATCAAACCGAGGGTGCGCCAACACCGATTCGGATGTCAGGGCGGCCTTGAGATCATCGAAGGCCAGTTGCTGGGAATCTGTCCAAATAAACTTCTCGTCTTTTCTCGTTAGTTGAGTTAAGGGCCGACTCATGGCTGCGTAATTTCTTATAAAAGCCCTATAATATCCGGATAGGCCTAGAAATGCGCGGACATCTTTCACCGTTCTTGGCCGTGGGAATTCTCTGATGGCTGTAACTTTACCCGGGTCTGCCGCAACGCCGTTACTATTAACATGACCGAGATATACCACCTCCGGAACTGCGAACGTACATTTGGCGACGCTTAATTTGAAATTCGCCTCTCGCACGCGTTCAAACACCAACTTCATTTGTCTCATGTGATCTTCAATCGTTTCACTGAACAGCAGCAAGTCATCCAAATATGCGAGTACCTCTACATCACGCAACTCCACCAACATGACATCCATGACGCGTTGAAATGTCGAAGGGGCGCCTGAAAGACCAAGGGCCATTTTCTCGTACCTAAAACTACCGAATGGGGTGACGAATCCGGTCTTATCCTTATCCTCCTCACGTATAGAAATATTCCAATACGCGTTTTCGATGTCAAATAACGGGAAATATCTACTCCCCGCCATAAGTGAGAGGTTGCTCTTGATATCAGGTATGGGGTACACTGGTGTACACGTCACTGAATTTAACCCTCAAAAATCGGTACAAAATATATATTTTGGAATTCTGTCCGGTGATTTCTTGGGGACTAAAATCACTCGCGCCGCCCACGGCGAGGCGCAGGGAGTAATAATTCCTTTAGCCAGCATCTCATCAGGCTGGCGTCTCATCTCCTCCCTTAATGCATAGGGTACACGATATGGGTTCTTCTTAATCGGCAGGGCGTCCCCTGTCCGAATCTCGTGATAGCCCTTCGTTCTAGTGGGTAGCACCCCTGTGCTGTAGATACAAAATAAATCTAAATATTGTTCAAGCACTGGTAACAAGACTTGTTTATCTTTTCGGACAAGTGATCTAACTTCTGCTCTAGTTTCTCCCTTACTTCCTTGAGTTCCTGAGTATCTCTTGTGTTAACGGAACTAACCCGAAGGTTCGCCGTTCCCTTCCTCCCCGGGTAACGAAAATCAACTCCTGCTTGCTCGGATGGAATCTCCCCCAGGGGCTCGGCCTGTCCCAATCGTATATTCTTCCCCAACTCCAAATATTGACCACGGGTATTCAACACCTTTAATACGCAGTACCTAGGCCCGTTATCCTCTCGTACGGTCATGACCCTATCGAACCTCCCACTCTTTCCACTGGTACCAGATTTCCTGTCATTTCCGCCTAGGCTTCGCGTTTCCTCCATTTCTCCTGCAGTAAAAATCCGGCTCGCTACTCGAGCCACGTACGCACCCGGTGTACCTAATCCCAAGGGCTCAATTAACCTTTAAACGCCGGACTTCGAAATAGTGGTAAGCTTGAGCTGGCCGGAGTTTATTTAAATGCCCGCTGCTGGTGCTCGTTTAAATGCCCGTTGCTACTCTGCGTTTAAATATCCGTTCCTGTTAGGCGCTTAATCAATTTTAAGCGTTGTGTTTAAAAATGCTGTATCTAGCTCAATTTTTATGATAAATGGATGGAATTAACTTTGTTTATATCAGAAAAGAACATAGTGTCTCATATTATAACGGAAGATTTGAAATTTTAATACAAAGTGTTATACTCTATTTTCAATTTTTTGTGTTTTAATTTTGATGCACACTGCAAAAATGGTTTCCCAGTTCTTCACAGAGTTGTTCTGCATTATAACTTCATTTCTGTTTGTAACACTTGACAAATTTTAGCTGTCCCTGGTGTCATGAAACAGATGGAAGCAATAAAATCATTTGGTCTTCTGCTAGCACTGCTTACACTTTTCGGATTTTCGAATCTTTGACTGAAGGTCAGAAGAATGAAAGAATGGCTATTCAAGAGAAAGCTA
>NW_019736404.1:251090-257883 GCF_002891405.2 Cryptotermes secundus
ATCCATGTTTTGCTGATAAAGAGATTAGGGAACTCTCTGAGTCATTTATGGTGTGTAAGAAAACTTCAGTTCATGGATTCCATGAGTATTATATGAATATAATGAATGGTGACGACATGTATCCTGATGAACTAAAGCCGTTGATTGCAGCTGCAAATACTATTATTATTTCAACTGCAGAGTGTGAGCGTGCACTCAGCAACATGAACAACATTATTTCAACCATCCGAAGCTTAATGCTTTTAAAAACAGCATCTAGTTTAATGTTTATTTCATAAGTGGGACCCCCTCTTAATGCTTTCGATGCAGAATATTATGTAAAAAAATGGCTAAAGAAAGGACGTCGACATGCAGGTTACCAGACTTGTGCAGCCCCCGCAGACAGAAGATCAGTGACTTCAGAAAATAATGAAAACATCTGGAAAATATTCTAAAGATAAGTACTCGGAATGCATGTGTGCCTTTATTTTAACGAATGCCATTTAAACTACTGTAATATGTTCGTAGGTTTTAGTAGGAACACAGACTATATACATCACTAGGTATATTTTCATAATTTACGTCTGTGAATTAAAAGGGGAAAACCATCCAGGTTCTATTTTCATTCCACCTCAAGCACTGTCTATGTCAGCTTCAAATCCTACAAAAAAAAAACGGGAGACTACCAAAGTGACATGAACTACACCAAGTATGAAAAGTGGTTAAAGGAGCGACTTATTCCTAACCTTCCCTCAAGTTCTGTACTTGTCATCGATAATGCTCCCTACCATAATGTACAACTAAACAGATCTCCTAACTCAAATTCAAGTAGAGATTTTGTGATATCCTGGCTAAAATATCACCTTCCACCTATTATCTTCAACAACACTGATTTGTCATCAAATGCGGAATCCAGATGTATATAATGTGATCCTACCACTCCTATAAAATAGATGGAATCTTTGCAGAACACAATCACAATATTTTACGACTCCCTCCATATCACCCATAATTCAACCCAATTGAGTTAATATGGGCCACCGTAAAAACTTGAGTTGCTCAAAACAATACCACATTTAAGATGGATGACATCATTAAATTGGCAGACCAAAAATTGGCTTCCATAACTGCAGAAGAATGGCAACGTAGGTGCCAACATATAAGGAATATTGAGCAACAATTAATGGCACGGGAAGGCCTTTTGGACGCAGGACAGGAGTTCGTCTTCCATGTTGGCGGTGATAATGATGATAGCTCCGATTCATTTGGTGGTGACGAGGAAGGATAGGCATGTAGAGATGATATCTATGCGGACATTTCCGGTGTTGCCCCTTTAGAATAGACCTGTGTAATGTGTAAATAAACTCTTCATGTATATAACAGTGAAAACTGTATAATAGTGTATAGTGCATAACAGTCTGCCATTCGGCACTTAAAACTTAACATCGGATGTGTGAACATCAGCGAGACCAAACCACCATCACTATGCAACACTATGAGGTAAGAAGCTATTTCCATTTGAGAATGCATGTACTGCATTCCCCTCCACACTTGTCGGCATGCTGGAGCTCTCCCCGCCACTACCAATACTTCTCCTACCCCGCATTGGCGGACTGTCACCTCTAGATACTAGTACTCTACACAATGCTGGTGACTACATTGAAGGACAGTAAATCTTCAAATCATGCATCTATTTTGTAATAGCTGTAAATAAACAGTTGCCACTATTAAAGTTCCAACCGTCGTATTACTTCTTGTATGTTGCATATTGGGGGCCACATGGTAGGGTAGTCAGTTGAGGCACTATGCTACAAGATGGAAGGTCACGGGTTCGAGTTTTGATGAGGTGGATTTTTTTTTTTTCAATTTACCTAATCCTTTCAGCTGCACTATGGCCCTGGTGTCGACTCAGCCTCTAACAGAAATGAGTACCAGGATTCGTCCTGGGGTTAAAGGGCAGCCGGCACATAAGTCTGACAACCTTACTACCACCTGTGAGCTGACTGGCCACAAAAATGTGGGAGTCTCGATGTCTCACAACCATTTGGGGCTTCACAGCCAGTTAGAGGGATAGCTTTTTTACTTTTAAGCCATATATTATGTTGACTTAATCTAAACTCAGCCATTCAACATTTCATTGGTCTGTGGTTCAAGCTTCTGCTCATACAAAATTCATGCTTGTCAACTATGCATGTCACATGACTCATTTAAAGCAGTTCCGTAGAGTACCTCCTGGTGAGTAATAAAGTGAAGAAAAAGTATTTCATGAAGGGTTCTGATTTACCAGTAAGGAGACACAGAATTTTATGAAGGAATCCAGAAAGGGCATAAAAAAGGGAACCAATGATATCACTGTAGGTCTAAAATGAATATCTGCTTTGTGAATTTTAGGAAGACCATATAAATATGGAAATTTACTATGATATGAAGTCAAGTTACATTTTAGATCTGTTGGAAGAACGGTTTCATGTTTTGCAAAGAGATTTTTTTGTTTCCTCATAACTTTGCTGTAGGATCTTTGGGCAAGGGTTCGTAAACCCCCAGAGTCTAGCGAACATGGATTCACGTAACATCGCAGTAAAGCTACCTTTTTTCTGCATGCAAAATCCTAATATAATTGTTGAGTTTCAAATATTTTTATGGTTTTTAACTACTTTCTGGAACAACTTATTCAACAGCACAAGTCATGTCTAGGTTAGAATGTGGATTACTTATTGCATAATTCAAACCCTTCATAAGGACTGCTTCCTCAGAATCTATGAGAACGTATCTCAAAAGATTAAGGATAATTTTTTTTATATCAGAAGCTGAAGCTGGCAGTACCTTGTTCTGTTGGTGGCACTTAACATGGTGGATTGCCCTGGCATATAGATGGCACATTGGTGGTCTGTCCTCTTGGTCTAGATGGATTACAGAACATCTTCCTCTCCTTAGTAGTCTATGATCTTCCATCCAGTTTACTACGGAAACAGAATCAAACACCACAATTCCTTTCTGGATGTTCCTGTTATCAGAAAAGGGTTTACTTAGACCTCTAAGGTTACAGAAAACCTATCAACCTTACCTGCTACCTCAACTGTGACCTTAGTCATCCATCACCTGTTAAGAAAATAATTCAGAGCCTGTATAACGCAGTTTTTACTGTGTACCAAGAATGACAAAGTCTGTTGAATGAAGTTGACAACCAGAGACATGATATTCAGCCCAATATTTATTCCCAATAATAATTTAATATTTAATTCCAAGCGTAGTAGTCATCAGAAAGAAGAGAAAAACCTACTGGCTCTGTTTCTAACCCCTACTTAAAGGCATTTCTGGAAGTTAAGAGGGAATCATTACAATATTAGGACATCATCATCATCAGTAATCTGTCAAGACGACAGGTCCACAGTCTCTTTCAAAACAATTCCTCCACTTAATGCGATCTAGAGCTTTCTCCCTCAAATGACAGTACCCTCTTCTGTCCCCAAGGTCATCCAGCATCTTCTTACGTCTTCTTCCTCGTCTTNCCCTTCATAAGGACTGCTTCCTCAGAATCTATGAGAACGTATCTCAAAAGATTAAGGATAATTTTTTTTATATCAGAAGCTGAAGCTGGCAGTACCTTGTTCTGTTGGTGGCACTTAACATGGTGGATTGCCCTGGCATATAGATGGCACATTGGTGGTCTGTCCTCTTGGTCTAGATGGATTACAGAACATCTTCCTCTCCTTAGTAGTCTATGATCTTCCATCCAGTTTACTACGGAAACAGAATCAAACACCACAATTCCTTTCTGGATGTTCCTGTTATCAGAAAAGGGTTTACATAGACCTCTAAGGTTACAGAAAACCTATCAACCTTACCTGCTACCTCAACTGTGACCCTAGTCATCCGTCACCTGTTAAGAGAGAAATAATTCAGAGCCTGTACAACGCAGTTTTTACTGTGTACCAAGAATGACAAAGTCTGTTGAATGAAGTTGACAACCAGAGACATGATATTCAGCCCAATATTTATTCCCAATAATAATTTAATATTTAATTCCAAGGGTAGTAGTCATCAGAAAGAAGAGAAAAAACCTACTGGCTCTGTTTCTAACCCCTACTTAAAGGCATTTCTGGAAGTTAAGAGGGAATCATTGCAATATTAGGACATGCTTAAAAAAAACAGCCTTAGGAGTTCGCTCATGAGAACCAGCCCAGTAAGAAATCCACAACAGATGCCACATTGCATCTTATAATATTCCCATTGAATGTGGCAGAAGTTACATTGATGAAACAGGCAGAATACTGTCTGTGTGGCTCTGTGAGCATAGGCACAACCTCAGAGATGGGCTTACAGAAGAATAAAAACTGGCTAAAATGCCTATGATGAAGGTAATAAGGCAGGTTAGGACAAACTAGGATTTTGGAAATTGAAAGCAGCTGCAAGTATAGGAAATACAAGGGATCTGCCCATATGGTACATTTAACAAATCCAGTCAACACAGTTCTGAAATTTCTTCCATACTGATTGTCTTTATCAGCAAGGAGATTCGTGACTTACAGGGAAGGTCAGTATGATCTGACAGACTCTTCATGGTTATATATATGATTTTAGTCCTGAGGTTCATTTCAGTATGGATTCCATATCTGGCGTCCTACCTACATGTCATCCTTCCATAGCTCTAGGATTTTGCCATCTTAGTAACAGTAGTTGACATGTATAGAAAATAAAATTTCTCTTTGTGTTTATTTTCTAAATTGCTCACAGTTCATCTCCTTCTGGTGTAAATATTTTTCGATAATTTCATTTCTATGATGTATAAGAAATGGTACTATGTGCCAATGACAGTGTTTTCTCCTAGATACTGTGATGTTTCCATAATGTTTGCTGCAGGAGTTTGAGTTCCATCAGATGCAGTTATTTTAATGAAAAGCCACCTACGAAAGTCACAGAAATAAGAGAAAATAAACGGCTCAGTAATGCGAAATTATTTATAGCTGTGTTGAAAATAGTAAGGAGGAAGTACCGGTATAAATAGAATTATATTTTACGGTTTATCGACTATTGTCTGGGCCATCTGGACTGCATACCGCGCATTGACGGCGATTAAAGAAGCATCAAGAACTCCACTTCTAGGCATTTTAGGCCCAGACCTCAACAGCGTTCATCATTGTGAGAAACGTTACTGCCATTTGCACACGCCAACACAAGCTGTCTGTGGTCTGGTCGGTCTGATCCGGTCTGATCTATGTGTAAAGCAAACCTTACACGATCAGTAATAATGTCATTACCTGATCGGAATGACATTAATAATGATTGTGTAAGGTTGATGGAACTGGAATGATGGTCAGTAATGATGCGAATCCGGATTTTCTGATTTCGAGGTATCATTACTGGCGCATGGTGGGGATACTGTCATTAGTAATGACTAGGGCACGGATCTTTATGCGCTAAAAACACTTAAAATATGAACTAAAATCACTTAAAATATGCGCCTTTGAGAGCCTAATGCCCTCATATGATGACACAAAAATAAAGTCAAGGGGACGAATGACATCATATGAGAGCGCGCATTCCACGCGTGTGCGCATCTTTTTAAAATCTGATTTTAAGATATAAATTCTTGTTCTACTTACATGATTTTTGGACACCAGCTTTATAAGTTGTCTGTCTTCCCACCTGCGTCATCTAACGGAATGTTGCATTCTTGTGGAATTCTTGGAAACACCCGGAAATGCAGAGTCCGACGTCGCACTTCACGCACTTTGTCCGGACGGTTCTTCGTTTCCCACGCGAAAATCACACACGACACCTCAATTGCGAAGTAGAGGAAGTCGGCCAGTGATGTGGTTTGGCCTCCTCTAATCCAGATATCTCCGATGAAACGGCAGGGGTTCGACCCCTGGGCCGTTGGGAGAGAGGTGGACCCCTTTCATCATGTTCCGCACAAGAGCGAGACGAAATTCTCTGTGTGACAACAGGATGTAACTGTTCAGATCTAGGAGATGGAAAAATAGTTTCTTTGTCCATTTCCAGGTTCGACGACAGATGCAATAACTGTTTGCCACAGTTTGTCCACAGCTCCACCTGAATAATTATTTACATTCCTCTTGCCATGCTGGTGTGGTGGTCCCCAGGTTGCCGACCAAGATGATGGTTCTTCGTCGAAATCAATTTCTGATTCACTTTCCTCAACGCCACTCTCAGAATTGTCGGTACAACAATCTGATTCGGAGTCATTTATGAGCTGAAATATGTCCGAGTCTTCCTAACGAGACCACGCAATGGTTGGTTCACAACTTCGCATAATGCTAGCTTTGAAACTGCTTTGCTGTGGTATAAGGACGCTAACATTGAAAGTTCTTATAACTAACGCCAGCAGAGTGAGAACAGAGAACTTGTTGTGTAACTATAAGCGATAATAAAGAATCAGTGTTCTTGTAAACGAATAGATACTCGCCCACATCTCTGCATACCGAAAGAACATACGTGAATAAACATTGATACACGCTAGCCTAAACCTCGGCTAGCGCAAGCATCTGCTGTGTTGCCGCATGAGCAGCATTCATACTTGCAAGAACAGTATGAATTCTTGTAGACAGACGACAAATTGGGGAATTTTTTAGTTGGAATCAGTCTAAAATATTTTACACATTTTAGAAAGTCTGTAAATCACAATATCTCATTCTATAATTTTTCTAGAAAAAAGCAGCGTTTATTTGGTTCTTTTATCACAAAAATTGTAGAAATAACAACAATTTTAGTAAATGAGTACAATTTTTATTGCTTTATAATCGCGGGAATTTAAATTAAATCAGTCCCGTAACCATTACCGGAATTTAAAGGG
>NW_019736405.1:0-30920 GCF_002891405.2 Cryptotermes secundus
TTGGGGTGGTGTGTCTGGGTGGTATCTGCGATAATTGCTGGTCCTCGGATTTTCTTCTTTTATCTTCTACCTTGAAGGTGGAGGCGATATGTTCCTCCGAAACGTCGGTTAACACAATATCTACACGGCCCCACATCCCAAAAGGCTGCTTTCTTAATAGTGATGACGTTGCATAAAAGCTCTGAAATCAGACTTAAATTCTTATTTTCGAATCAATGAATTTTAAAGATCATCAACTTGCTTATTACATTTCTACTGAGAGTCAAGGCTGCACCTGCATCTCCTTGGATGACTTTACGCTGTATGCACCTGGTTTTACAACACAATTATTTTGTCTATTAGTGTTTATAATAGGGCTGCATTTTCATCATTGTTGGTTACAGCCTGTGTAACTGATTAAGCTATTGCCTCTAAGTGATGCAACACTGTACAAATTGTTACGGTGAAAATGACGGTATTCCGTGCTTACTTAATTAACATCACGCCATGAAGACGTATAAGACGGTGCGCGTAATGCTCCACCGTTCTTGACCTCGGCATTAGGTGAAGGTGAGTGGTCAGCTTTACACCCCTGCCGCTCTACACCAGGAAGAGAGATCCGGGTACATAAAGCGTAGGAGACGGAGAGCCCCAGAGCCCGTCTGGACGATGTGAAGTGGAACAAAAGCTCATGCACAAACTGTTACCGTGGGAATTACTTAATTTTATTGTTGTTAGTGTTGTTTTAGTAACCATGTTTCCAAAATTCATAGATTATATAGCGTCAAATGAAGCATGACTAATAGGGATGTGGCAGCAAGTGGAACTGACCGTGGCCTATTTTACTGTATCCCAAAATTGCCTGGTGGGGCTAAAGAAAACCATCAGAAAGCTTAATATAACTGCTTTGGGGCAACAGGTCGAATGCAAGACCTTCCCAACAGGAGTGGTTTCTAACCAATCACAGTGATCGGTAGAGCCATTATTATTATTATTATTATTGCTGCTGCTGATAATACATACTTGCGAAATTCTACGTCTTCGATGTAGGAGATTCGAAGTCAGAAATATCATTAATTTCATATCAAGTGCGCATGAAGACAGAAAGTGAACATTCCGGTCATTAAATGGCAATGATTTGCATGTTAACGTTCGTCTCTGATGCATCAAGTTCTTTAAATATTTGAAATATTCGGTTTCTGCTTTCAAGAAATCCTACCGCACGCCCTTGTAAAGATACTGGAATAAGTACGATTTTTATAATGGCTCTTTCAGCCCTTTCTGGGCCCAGACCTCTTCTTCAGTTCCGTAATCATTTTTCACTGACGGTAGGACTCCTTGGACGGGTGATCAGCCTGTCGCAAGGCTGACACAAGACAACACAAACACAGAATAAACGCATATGCACCAAACCTCCATGCCTTGAGTGGGATTCGAACCCATGATCCCGGCTTCCGAGCGAGCGAACACAGCGCGGCTACTGTGACCAGCAGATTGCGATTAGGAAAATTAAAACCAAATGAAACCCACATGTGGACGAAACTATGAGTGAATGAATACTGAAGCAGGAGGTACACACAGTTACCACTACATTGTAAAACCTTGATATTATTACCAGCTTTCTCTGTCTTACAGATGAAACTCCGTTATGAACATTTCTGTTCCTTCATAATATCAGTGAAAGTAATCTCTCTTACGATCTAGTGACTCTGAATATATTTGTGACTTTTCATCCGTAGTAATTATAAACTAACATTTAAATTAGACTTTGGACCGAAATAGTTAATATTATTAATTCTTCGGTTCCCGAATGCTACTGTAATACATTAATAAACGTACTTCTTTTGTGTACACTCTTAATTAAATTGCGACATCAAATTATTACTTAAAGTCAAATTATTTGTTGAAGGCAGGCAGTCTCACGGACTTGCGATGACTTGGAAGTCTTCACGAATTCCACGAATTAGTGAGCAGGAAGTCTCAGCAAAATGGGACAGGCGGAAGAGGAAGGTGGATTTACATTAGGGATGAGAGTGGAATTGCATTACACGGCACGACTCGGTAGCAACCTGACTTTAATTTGCCAGAATTATTTACGAAGAAGTTAGAAGAAAAGAGTGGAAAGATACAGGTACACTAGAGTTCGGAGTTTCAACTGAATTCTTCACGACTCAGCTCCATTATGCAGTACATTCTGTTGCATCAGCCTTCGGATGGGTTGTGAAGTACGCATTTACAAACTCATTTATTCAGCTGTTGTTAACAAAACCAATTAACGGCACACGAAATACAGTACATAAAACCCTGTGTACAATCATACTGTGGCCACTGCTACACACGATTCAGTTTTTACATTAACCATAATATATTTTTTTTTCGCTTTTCACTGGACAAAGACCATATAAGGGAAAAATTAAAATCCAGCGTGTACGTTCTAATGACATATATACCCTGTAATGTGCCCCTTTTTGCACGATTAATTGTTCTTGAGGAATACGATAGATAGATGGATCTGAGCTTTGTGCGCACAAAAATGGATTCTGTCCAACAATTCCAGGCGGACGTTTACCATGTGAAGTTTCATAAAAATCTGCTGGATAATTGAAAGATCAAACATGAAGGCGGATGAAACCTCCATATTATGGATTCAATTAGAGCAATCAACGCATAAAAAGGACGGAAGTAGAAATGAATCTAATCTCAACGAGAGAAAGTTTAATATATCAGTAAAAATCCACTGGAAAATCATTTTCCTTAATTTCACTTGCTGTTCCTACTTACCGCAACATAAATTAATTACGACCTTGCGTATGATATACTGTTACTGGTGCTATAATTTAGTTCAGCCGAACTTTAAATATTTGCACCGTAACTTCGGGCTATTTGTATGCTCTCTCCATGCTTGATGATCAAATAACCAAAAAACACGCGATGCCCTAACATGTAATAACATGGACAGACAACAGTCTTTCATTACATTAGCGATAAGCCATGCGCAGCTTACGAATGCTGGTACAGATGGACTCTCGAACAGATCATTATGTTGTAGAAACATAATGTATGGCAAACTCTCACAGTATACATAATTTGGCCAGAAGCTCAGTACAAGACAGGTAAAATAAGCATTTGCCGGTCACGGTAGATAAGCGGTCTAAGGCATGTACAGTTTTCGCTCGCTCGGAAGCCAGGATCGTGGATTCGAATCCCACACAAGGCATGGATATTTGGTATGTGTATGTGTTCATTCTGTGCTTAGGTAGAGGTCATGCGACGAGCTGATCACTCATCCAAGGAGTCCTACCGTCTGTAAAATTATCATGAAACTGAACAAAAGTCAGAGGTCAGGGCGCAAGGGGAGAGGCTGTAGAGCCAGTGAAAAAATTAGCATTTACAATCTTCAAGGAATGCATCCTGTTATGTTAAGTACTATACATGTGAGTTTCCGTTTTACATGTGAAACCCAAGAAAAACAAAAATCAAATAACTCACTCGCATTCCGCTGTGCATACCTGTACAAGCCAATAAACTCAGATGTGCATAGCGAAGTGTGACTGAGTTATGTGATGTTTGTTTTTGTTGGGTTTGACAGCTAAAACGTGTATACGTAACATAAGGTTTGTATTTATGTTTAAAAACAGATGACGCGGTAGTTTGGGACTAAGACAATGATTTGATGGATTGATTGATTGAGAGTCTAGGGTTAATAAACAGCGGGATTGAGATTTCTGATTGCCTTCCGCTTTCCGTCAAAACTGTGAGTATGAGATATGCTCCTTCCTGCTACTATCGCTGTCGCCGTTCTCATTATTACTGCTTGTATATTTTAATGTTTTCACTTCTAATTTCTCTTTTGCAGATTTATTTTGTACTCATATGGAACCGAAAATGACTGAATTCATCTCGCTCAGACGATGGCCTACATGTACTTGTTTTTAACGAAAACAACTTGCCGACAGTTATATAAATGCAGAAGTTTCCGTAATAAATTCCATTTTGCAATAATATATCATTTTAATAATAATAATATCTTCGATGATATTGGATACTAAGCTTGCTTTTTGGTACAAAGTAAAATTAATGGATGCATGAACTAAGCCGACATACTAATCAAAGTACTATTTAGTATATCCTTGTCAGGGGAAATATATAAATCGCGTGATGGTGATGTACTTCGATACGTATTACGTAGCAAATTAACTTTCAACAGCTTTCTGTACATTGTTAAAGGGAATAAAATAATTTACACTTCTAATTAACATTACTAGCAATGTCATTTCAGAAGAGAATACCATACGCAAAATGAAAGTACAAAATTATTCACTTTTACTTAGCAAAGAATACATACAAGCATGAGTCCGATCTGAGTTTATAAGTGCGACTGACTGGCGAAAATATTGTATATCATCAATATGGTGACTGTGTTACTTTCATGAGCTTTAGTTCTGTGGGGAGGGGGGGGGCTGTTGTTTTATCTGCTGTGTGAAGCACAACCTATTAAATGAATTTTTGTAAATGATTCACTCCAAAATATTACAAACACTGCTACAATACTGAGGTATTACACATGCTATTAAGAAATTTCAATTCTGGTCGCAGAAATACACACATTCGGAAGCTAAAAATTATCTTAAAATGGATACGATTTATATATTTTTTAGATCAAGAAGTTTCACGTTATTTGATGACGATGAATCAATAATGATGTACCTTATTACCGTATTTACGCATGTATAGGCCGCGTGCGTGTATAGGCCGCAGCACAATTTTCAGACAGAAATTATAGAAAAAATAATTTTCTTGGAATATTTCAGGAGTATTACACTCTGTATTACTAATTATGAATATAATTTTGTTTAAATGAAGTGTTATTTCGAATATTTCGAATATAAGCCGCACCCCAGTTTTCCTCTTGAATTTTTTGGCAAAAAATGTGCGGCCTATACATGCGTAAATACGGTATGTAGAGGAAACGTGACAAGATTAAGGAGAAAGAGATAAAGTTTCTCCTTGCTCCTGTCCCTCTTTCTGTAAGCCTAAAGAAAACCAAGAGAATGCTGTCATGACGGTCAGTATGTTGGCTTAATGAAAGCGATTAACTTCAAAATATGCCATGTCATTTTTCCGCAGTATTTTAAAACTTGGACATAAAGGAGTAACAGCAAAATTTGCGGGTTTTACTGTTATTCTTGTATCCGTTTATATATCGAGTGTTTCGTGTTAAAATCTTACGTTGTTCTATGTAAATGAAGACAAGAGCAGTTAATTTTCTAGTTGTTATGCCGCGTTTTTAGGCAATTCGTTTGCTACATTCTGGGAAGCCGAGCCTACTCACTTTACATCCTCGTGGGCAGAGCCTGACATTAAAGAAAATAACAAAGACCAGTTTCAGATATATATAGCCTTGGGTTAACGAAACCTCTGGAGAGAGAAAAAAAAGAACACATTAATCATTCATGGATGTATTAAAAACCGACTATATCAACAGGAGCAGAATTATGAGGTGAAAATTACAAAACAGCCGAAATAATTGCATAGTGTCTTCCTGGCGTGAAATGGCAACAAACACAATCTCTCATTATTATACGCCATATTTTACAGCGTTGTTTTTGGACGTCTAAATAAGTAAACATGTTCATATGAATATAAACCTCGAGGGCCTTCCTTAAAAAGTTACAGCTATTCTAATTTCAACTTGTACGACCACACCTTAAACACTTCCTAACTTTTATTGGTTGTGTGCAGGAAGAAAGCAAACACAAATAACCCATTCAATTTTACTTTCTTACAACAGATATGAGAAATGCGATCCATGTTGACGGACATAAAACTCAGCTCTGCGCGAAAAAGAAACTCGCTAGCGTTCGAACTAAGGTGGATTCTTTATTTCGCCTGCAAATTGTTGAATTCGGGGCTACACTTCCTCTCCTAGTATCTACAGCAGCCGCAGAGACCTTGATTTTCATTTATACCCACAGAAAATATATTGAGAGGGCTCACGTCAGGTAAGACTGATGACCGGAACACTGGAGCTTCACGCCTGCGACCAAGCCTGCAACATGGATAATCTCCCGACATCCGCTGACACACTTCAGTACTGGTATATGCTGTAGTCCCGTCGTGTTGCAACCACGTGTGAAGACCCGACCCGTAGTGAGCAACAAATCTTCCAGTGTTCAGATAAAGTTAAGGCACTTACAGCCACCGTCTCGTGCAGGGAGACCTTGAGGTCCTGCGATACTCACCTAAAATTTAAACCTACAGGTTCATGCAAAACTGCCGCTGCTGTCGATCTGTTTTTTTTTTAGAATATGATGCGGTGATCCAATATTGTCTAATGGCTATAACTATTGGAGGCAGACTATCAGGATATACGATCACATGAACTTTTTTTAAACTGATTTCGATGTGCAGAAACTATCCTGCAAAATAACGAGACACCCGTACATGGACTGATAATTATAACGGCACGGAACGTGAAAAGGAATGCTATACAGGGTACATCAAATTTTAAAGAAAATATTAAGAATAAAGGAAAAGTGTGCCATATTATATCAAATATTGTGACATGACGCCTGAAAGGAGGAATATTGGGATCCAGAGTAGATGTTCATTGCTGGACAACGACTAGGTAAACACGTTCCAGCAGCAACGAATAAACACACAACAATCGGAGTATTGTTGAGGTATAACGAAAGAAACAATGCTTTATGTCGCATCTTCCCCAAGGGTATATAACGAGGATCAAAGGCCAGCTGAATTAGAACTAAGGGGATCTCCTGAGACGGCAGTCGAAGGTGGCAGTTAGGATGTGCAAAGAAGACTTCATGTGTGCTGCAGTTGCAGTGAGACTGGTATAATTACTGTGTTGAAATCCGTTGCCAGGATACGACTAGTGAAGATTGGAGTGATTTGTAGTGTGGAAATCAGCAATATTTCTAGTTAGTTATTTACCAATCCAAGCCCCATCTAATAGTCACCCATACAAGTGGCAATATTAAAGGTTAGATTCTCAGCTAGTGCAAAAGCTTTCTAAGGTTGTATTTATTTCTAATTCCAGTCTGTCCGTTTTAGAGGCTGGAGCTCAACGTGTGATTTTGATTTCGGAAATAGAGCGCAAAATGTTGAACGTTATCCAACGTTTAGGCGCCATCATAATTTTTTTTTTGCGGAGGGGGGTTGTCAGTTCTTGTACAGGATCTCGCATTATGCTTCCATTTTTCATCACCTCTTTTCACTGACCACATGGTCACTCCTTACAGGCCAGTATCCCCTCTATCTGCCCACCCAGTGACGACATTGCTTCCGCGGCTGTCTAACGCCAAGTCTATGTAACAGCTACCAACCCACCCACCCTCCCTCAAACCCTGAGGACGAAACTGTAAGGCTTACTGAAATGTCTGAAAACCTTCAGCATTCTGCAGGGCGTATACAGGGAAGCCGAAGTCACGTATTACTCATTTGTAGCCTAGCTAAAGGAAAAGTCAGAAAAGCAGACTACTGGCTGAGGACATTAAATGACTGGATGATACGTGAATTATGAATTGGAAAGAATGCGGAAGGAAAAGACGTGTTCTGTTTATGGCATTATCTCGTCATTTGACAGGGGACTGAGGAAAACTATGAAAAACCTCAGTTATGTTAAGCTACTCGTACGCCCCCGCCGAGATTCGAACTGGGAATCTCAAAGCTTTCTGAAGAATACGACACTAGCTTTAATATTCTGTTTCCCGACAAGACTTTGTGGTCTTGTATATCACAGTGAACTTAGCAACAGATAGTAAATTAATGTCGACCAATTCTCAATATAATCCTTGCCTTTTAAACAGTTTACAAACTAATCCCAAAAGCTCTACGTGCCTAACACCCTGAAAGCCATCAAGGAACTCACACGAGGCCCCAGAAAACTGCACGTTTTCTCAATGATGACAAATATTCATTGGGGGGGGGGCATGACGCTGTCAGTGGCTGGACTACAAAGCCTGGTACCGTAGGAGAACGGATGGATGATGAATTGGAGATGGTCTGGAAGGAAGGCATCGTGGCCTGGAGGAACTGTGGATATCCGCTGCTCCAGCTGGGATACGAACAGAACACCTCCGAAATACGAGTGAAGAGTGTTGCCACTGCACCAACGCTTTCGTTGACAGCTGTTCTGTTGCTGCAACAGTTCATCAGCTCTGTGAAATCCGTCGTTCACAGACTATCCTACTTTGTTGCGTTTCTGTATATTGTTAGTGGGGTGGGACTAAGTCCCTCGTACTGCGGCCACTTCTGGCTTATTGTACCAGCCCCAGATGATAGGTGAGGGTGATTGTGGGGCAATTGGTGGAATGAAGATTGGCAGGGGAAACCGAAGTACTCGGAGAAAACCTGCCCCAGCGCTACTTTGTCCACCACAAAACCCACTTGACCAGACCCGGGATCGAACCCGGGCCGCCGCGGTGGGAAGCCAGCGACTAACCGCTTGAGCTATGGCACGGCCATTTGTTGCGTTTAGTGACACACAGGCAATCAAGTATAATCACAATGCTGACTTCAAGGCAACTGCAGTTTGGAGAGGTATGGAAGGTTGCTTTCATTTGATGAACTTCATGTTCTGTATTACCTGTTTCTACACCTGAGATTGCTGTCTGTTCTTCTGTATTTAAGAATCAATATAACGGGGCTTCAGCTGGTGTGCCAGATTCACGCCAAGCGCACTGAGCAGTCTCTCACCCTGCATTTCGTTCTGTCTTATTTGATGCCTAAGTCTAGACAGCGGCGCTGTTATACAAACGGAGAGCTGGAGCTCGATAAATGTACCTGACCCGTATTTAGGAGTCGTCTTGTCGATTCCAGGCAACAGTGATTTCAAATCAGCGACCGCTTAGTATTACGTACATCCTACCGCTAACTCTACCCTCTTAACTGATGATATGATTCTCCTGGGTACAAAAACCTGTATCTATTTCATGGTTAACCTTCCCTTTCCATAGAAAAATGTATATTCGACTGCTGGTTCGATGCCACCTCTGTCCCATCTGATCTCCTGTACTCCCGCTAAATCTAACTTATATTTTGATATTTCTTATGCAACTGCCCTGACCGAACCTGCCCTATACAGACTTCTCACATTCCACGTACCAAATCTCATGTCCATTTTCTTTAGCTTAGATCGTTTTTCCAAAGAATCCGTCCGAGTCCGAGGTTTTTTGTGATATTTCGTAAGAAGTTTCTTTCTTCCGGTGAGGAGTTCGCATGTTGTCAGTGTGTCCATCAACTCTTCCAAGACAAAACCTCGTAAGAGGCAATGTCTGTTTCCTTCTTCCTTGTTCCAGAGTCACAGTCATTCGTCTGAACAGCATGTAACTTCAGTAGCTGATGTAGCATCGTAAAATAATAGAATACATAAACAATAGAGAGAATGTGACTAGCATTTGGATTCCAGGTTCAATCGCGTTCCTTTCGCGCTTCCATTCCCTTCTGAAATAGAGCCGGTATAGCTCAGTCGGTATAGTGACTGGCTACTGCCTGGATGGCAGAGGGGTCGGAATTCGAGTCCCAGCAGGGTCAAGAATTTTCTAATCTCCATGTCTTCGAGACTGGTTCTATGACCCACCCAGCTTCCTATCCTATGGGTACAGGGGCTCCTTCTCCGGGGTAAAGCGGCCGGAATGTGAACCTGACCAGTCACCTCCAACTAATGACCAGGTCAAGAATACGTGGATTTATACATTCACTGTCCCAGACGCCTTCATTAGCTACGTACAGGACCAAATTTGCCTTCTGCCTTACCCTTCTAAAATATAGTAATTTAGTCTATATTAAATAGGCTACGATAGCTCCTTCACACATCCGCCTCGACTCACCATTCACACGCGTCATACCGCGCCTTATAACCGATACATGCTCGCAGAATACGGGACACGCAACCAACCAATCGAACTTAGGCGGGCGGTAAGTTGTAGCAGAGTTCGATCCCGGGTCTAGTCAAGTGGGATTTGTGGTGGACATAGTGGCGCTGGGACAGGTTTTCTCCGAGTACTTCGGTTTCCCTTGCCAATCTTCATTCCACCAATTACTCCACAATCACCCTCACCTATCATCTGGGGCTGGTACAATAGGCTACAAGTGGCCGCAGTACAAGGGACTTGTCCACCTCACTAGCAATAAAGAAAAAGTTGTAGCAGTATATTCAGTAATGAAACGCATATCTGATGTATGTAANCGTGCTGCTGTTCCACTACTTCAAAAAATTACGTTACTCTGTACCCGTTGTACGGGTTATCCTGCTTTCCTTCCGAAGGAAGGACATCATGGAGGCCTAAAGGTACAACTGCATCGGAGATTGGCCAAAACAAGTGCCGAGGAGGACAAGACAAATTCGCGAGGAAAAAAACACAATTTTACACGAGGTTACGTGCACTCCAAAATTTAATATAATGGTTTCATGTAATTAATTAATGTAAGGCGGCAAAGTTCCCATGACATGCGCTCCGACCACTAACCTAACTGCTACGTGGGCAGTTTTATTGCTGCCTATGATTGCAGGGTTACAGTCTACGTGTACCTGTCTGCGACTGCTTGGAAATATGTAAAGATCTTATTGCAGCTCCTTGGTGTGAAAGATATATCTCTACAAGCGGTCCCTTCTGCATAAGTTGATGAGATATTTGAATAATAAACCTTCACGCCTCGAGCGTTCTTCATATAAACTTGATCGATATAACAGCTTCGCCCCGTTATCTTCTACAGCCGTCACACTTATTCACTTTACATGATATAACCAGTTTCGATGTAAAATAAAATTATTAAGAGATTTAGATACTGTTAGCATTATTTGTATATATTTATCAATATCCAGCTGAACACACCACCCTTGTTTTATTGCATCGTGAGTCTATATTTTATAGCGAGTCCGAGAAATGTATCCCATTCAATTAACAGTACAGGTTTGTTGGTGTGCATTACACACGTATATAATACTACACCAAATCAATTAAGAAAATAAAAACTCATGAGAGTAATGTATATTTAAATAGCATGATTATGAGCCTGAAACAAAGTATTCGTTCAACATAATGAAAAAAACCAAACGATATAAAATTTGCATTAAAAGCAGACACTAATGCAAAGCCCACAATGCTTTGTGATGACGTAATCTAACCCTTTATAAAGCAGTGGTTACTACATACACGTACAATACATTCCTGTACATTTAGAAATCCGCATTTTCCCACACAGTGCATTTATATTTCGTACGATTCTCATAATGAACAGCGATTATTTCGCTAAACAGCGTTAACAAGTCCGTTTTCGAACTGCGAGTGGGGAACTGAAATTACATACACAATATTTAGGCAAAATGTTGCCGGGTAGACTTGTAACTGGCCAGCTCGACGCAAGTTTCCTTGGTTTTCCTTTGTCTTCAAGCAAAAGCTGAGATGCCGCTGGAGTTCCAGGCTGCTACTGCACTCTTCTCTTGCAACCCTCCATATTTAGATTAATCAGAATTAAATCCCTTACTACTGAAGTCCACAAATTACCTTTCCAAATTGTAGTTCTTGCAATTAATCATCGAAATTTCGCCCTTCTCTATAATGGTTCACAAAACGTAGTATATTACCGATTTCTGTCTCCAAACACCCAGACTAATGAGCACTACTCAGTCTCTGGATAACTTCTATGGATGAAACAGACGTACCAGGCCGTCGGTTTTGTACGTCCCCGATTGTCTCTCTCTCTCTCTCTCTTCACGCTTCAAGGGGATAAAGTGGATTTCATATTCCTTAATACTAAGAGCACTATTGCCCTCCCTACACTTATACGTGTTTAAAACGTGTTCGCATACAAACTTAACATAAAGTTACAAGCTCCATTAACTGCTCTCAATAGATACAAATATTTTGCGAGACCGCCATGTTATTGGTATTTTTTAACCATCTGTCTCACAATAATTTTCATACCTTTTAAAACATCTCGGCACCCTGTATGAACGGTGTTGGTGTATTTTCACCTCATGTTTATATTGTCAAGAGGGATACAGATTACCAAGATCGGACGCCCTCCAACGGTATAATTATCACACCGATCTCGCAAAAATAAAGACGGAAAATTAAGCGCATGAAACAAAATTTCATTCAATGATGAATATTAAGTTTTATATATATATTTATTAGTAATCACAATTAAATACATTCTTTAAGCTAATTTGCTAATTTAAACGCCGTCCTCGTGTGCTTATTGTATCGAGATGACGGCTCCTCCAATGAGAGATCCTCTTCAACCATCAAGTAGATCTGCTGGCCATAATTTCTCTAGCCTTCTTCGTTGTTGTTGTTCCAGTAGGGGCTGCAGTAATGTATTGCTATGGTGTCCTAGTTTATCGTGATGTTTTATGCTCTTTTCTTGGATGACTTCTTGATGAATGGTACATTGAGGTCGTCATGTAGGGCCTAACTAGTCACATACCAAGGTGCATTTGTGAGCATCCGCAGTATTTTGGACTGCCTTCGTTGCATTATGGCTATGTTCGATTTACTGGGGTATCCCTATAGTTCGATTCCATAGGTACAAATAGGCTTTATGATTGTCTTGTAAAGAAGTACTTTACTATCTAGTTGGATTCACTTCCAGTGATCCAATGTATGTATTTTACTTTTAGGTCTACCTGTTTTCTTTTTTAGCTATATGTTGCTTCCAAGTAAGCCTGGAATCCAGGTGGAGTCCAAGATACTTTACTGTTGATGATTGTGGGATTTCAGTATTATTTGTGTGTACGGCTCGGCACTGCTCTTTTCTCATTGTGAAGGTGACCTGTATAGATTTCGTTTCATTAATGTGGATTCGCCACGAATATTAAATAATGCGTACTTTTGGATTTCGGCGTTTAGCAGTGTCGTGGTTAGTTGTTCCAATTCGGCATACATAGCAGTTGTCATCTTCAGGGTGGGAGGAAAGGGGAAGGATGGCGCGGCTTGATATGCCTATAGCTCTTGCTATGGTGCGAGACATTTTATTTAGTGGCCCACGGCCGCTTCCACCCGCAATCCGCATCACGATCCTCACTTCCACTGCGAGACTTAACTAATCGGGGCCTGCCCTCTTCCCCCTTCATCCGCCTTGAAGATGGCGACTGACATATACATCGAAACATTAGAACAACAATTATGACGTGAATAAACCCCAAGAGCTCAAATTACGACAGATATACGGTGCGAGAAGCTAATGATAAAAGCCGTATTAAATGTTTCATTTAGGTGCGTTTAAAATTAACGAATTTCACTTGATTACCGAAAGGAAAAGATTAGCTATTCTCTAATTCAGTTCTAATTTTTGTTTCTGATAACTGACAGTTTAATCTGACCATTTCACAGCCTTTCACGACTATCTATCAACTAAAGCTAGAAGATGTCCTATTATTAGGATTCATGTTGGTTCACATATCGGGAGTTATGTGAAATAAATGACTTCACCTTACTTTAATAACCTGAATACTGCGCTCCTAATCTGATTGCCCAGGACATAGGGACCGAATTACTTTGCAGCCCACTGTCATTAAGACTGCAACTCCATCAACGGCTCTGCCTTGCACGTGGTCTATAGTACGACGAACAACATTGTCTTATGGGATGCAACGTCGTAGAATATGATGGAGGTTCATCGACGTTTCGGAGGAATGCGCTATTACTTCAAGATTATTTATTAGTAGACATATGAGGGTAAACCTGGATCACCATAAATTGTCAGAATGGTGACGATGCTGATATAAAAATCAATTAGTGAGTTAATTAATGTTGACTCCCACTGATTCTACCCACGAACAAAATATAAGAGATGGAGTTTTGATGAACGTAATTGCCATATATCTTCAGTTCGTAGGCGGAACCATGGACTGTCCTAAAAAATTATAAAATATTGAGGCCCCACTTGCAACTACTAAAGAATCAGTGGCGTACTGTTTAATTTCATCATATGGAAAGAGTATGTGATTGTGTGTCTCTGACATGCGTACTTACACGAGGCCTTTGTGTAGTTCTGCAATTCGAGACTCGAGCTCCACTGTTTGATTTGAGAGAAACCGGAACTCGGAAACGTAACCTGGTGAATGCCTCCGAGGGTCATAGTCCCCCAGTTCCGCTGAAAAATAAAAACATAATTCGTTTATGTTTAAAGTAAACGAGTACCAAGTTTATTACAAATTCATTTACGTCTAAAATTAAGAATCAATACTCCTCTCCATACATTAATAGGATAAGTACGGCATGCAGCATGCACGCGAGAGAACAGAAATACATACACACCTCTGGTAAGAAAACTTGAAGGAAAGAAACGACTTGGAAGACCTAGGTAAAGATGGAAGCACATTAAAATGAACGTTAAATAGGATGGATGAATGTCAACTGGACTTATCTGACTCAGGACAAAAATAATTGGCAGGATTTTGTGAATAAGGTTACGAATCTTCGAGTTGCATAAACTGAAGAGCATTCCCTGACTACTTGGGCAACTGTCAGTTTCTCATGAAGTACTCTGTTCGATTTAGTTAAGCAGTTAGGTCTAACATTACGTAGATGTTTCAGAATCCACAATACACGCATATACAGTCTTATGAATAGAAGCATCGGCCAGTAAAGCGATTAGCTTCGGGACGGATGGCCAGGGTTTGATTCTTGAAAGGGTCAGGGACTCTTCTCTACGCCACCGCTTCCAAACCGCCCTTGAATGAAGCTGCAATGTTTAGAATAAGGAGGTAGTTCCAGATAGAACTCACACACTACTTTCACAATGCACATACTTCTCCTACAAATCTTGTGAGGTTACTGCCGTATTTAGACGAAGTAAACTTATAATCCTACAATAAAATTTAATTCATCTATGGGTTAACGTTCTGGTCACGAGATCGAATCATGGTCGGGTAAAACTTCTATTGTTTGCAGTTGTAAACGTTACATATTATTATTATTATTTCGCAGATCATTTTCTGTAGAAGATAATACGTATTAAGATGAATCTCAGATAAAGAAAGTGGGGGGGCATGGACTGAATTAGTATGGCTCAGGTCAGAGACTACTACAGCACTCTTAGGCACAAGGCAATGAATCTTCTCTTTATTTTCTCTCTGTGCCTCTACAGCCCTTTGGAGCTTGGCCACTTTTTCGTTTCTTAATCCTATACACAGTCGGTTGGACTCCTTGGACGGGGGATCACACTGTCGCAAGGCCGTTACCTATACACAGAACAACACAAACACAAAATAAACGCACATAGATATCCACGCTTTGAGTTGGATTCGAACCCACGAACCCAGAGTTCGTGCGGGCGAAGATGGTTCATGCCTTAGTTCGCACGGCCACTGTGACCGCCAAAAGGAATGCGAACAGCATGTGGTGTTCCAAACGGTCACCCATCTAAGTACTAACCACGCCAACTGTTGCTTAACTTTAGTGACATGATGAGAACCGATGTTCTCAACATAGTACGGCAGTTGGTTTAGGGTTCAATAAAATGTTGAGAAATTCTAGAGTAGCTCAGTGACTGGCGGATTTTCAAGAAGGATTCAGCTCCATGGAGTTAGTCTTATTTCCTTTTTTGAAGTACTAGCCTGAGCAGAGAATCTGTTTAGCAAAATCTGTATGACAAGATCTCAAAGTTTCGTACCGTCGCCATGTTTGTAATTCTTGACTTGATTTACAAGATATGTTGGTTTCTTTACAGCCTATCGCCATACGGCTTTTCGCATGCCAGGTCCTATCATTCAATAGTTACGACCACGAAGCCAAAAGCTAAATGCACGGTTCATGCAGC
Source organism: Cryptotermes secundus (assembly GCF_002891405.2). Classification (NCBI taxonomy): domain Eukaryota; kingdom Metazoa; phylum Arthropoda; class Insecta; order Blattodea; family Kalotermitidae; genus Cryptotermes; species Cryptotermes secundus. The sequence continues at coordinate 15,766 of NW_019736405.1, forward strand.
TGCTGTTTTGATGTTTCATATTCCGTAAAGTAATTACCAGAACAAATGTTGAACATGTTTGAAGATCTATTCTATACAGCATTTCTTGACCCTATACTGTGTGGCGCTAGTGTCGCTGCTACCGGACATACATACATACATACATACATATGCATCTTCCTTCTTGCCGGTTGCATGAAATTAAAAAGTGCGAAATTCGAGTGGCCTCTAGACGCATTAAAGCGTGAATTTAGTGAAAATAGATAAACTTGTTAAAAACGTGAAATGATGGTTGCACAAACAGGCACACACACAAACTGCATGGTAATCTCACAGGCCTAGTATTTTCCGTATGGAGGGAATGTAGGCTACAGAACACGTTCGCGACTGGAAGATAAAATCGTCTTTGTCCCGAAACAGGAGTGGAAAAACTTTGCTAATAGCGTGGCTTCTTTAAGAACGTAGACTGTCTTGTGTGTAATGTGCAGAAAGTACGATGAAGGTAAACGCGCGTACACATTACTCGTGCTCGTGCTCGTCGGGAGACTCGTCTGGCTTTTACTTGTGCCCGTAAATCTTCGTCCACACTACTTCAGTTGCGCGCCAGGCTTCGGCGCGTGAGGATCCGTATATTTACTCGTAGTGTGTATAGGCTGTAGTCGTATTTTAATTTATTGGCTATAGTTTTTAAATTAATAATTTAAAATTTGCTTGTCTCGTGACTTGTCATATCGTCCACATTACTCGCGTGCATAGCGAGTTACACGAGCACGAGTAATGTGGACGAGCCTTAACGGTGTAATAAAAGATGTTTTGACGGCAATGTAAGCTCCGGTCCCCTTAATAATTTGTACAGACCTTTCGACTTACAAAAGCCATAATTATTAAGCACAGCTGGGTATGAGGAAGTCGACTGGGGCGCAAAGACAGAGTCAGTTTCTACTTCTCCACTAGCTCTTGCAGGGCTGTATCCATACGGTCACATGCCTGATCAATGGTTCGCTCAAAGCCCAACAAACGACCGCGAAAGAACGTAATTTTTTCCTTAACAGCTTGAAACCTTCAATTAGAGTTCAGAATATCGTGTTAATTAATTATATGGAAGACTGGTTAGGCTGTCTACATGTTTCCATATATCTTTAAAACATAACGTGCCGATCGCAGTGGCCGCGAGGTCTAAGACATGAGCTGTCGTCGCCTGTTCAAACACTGGGATCGTGGGTTCGAACCCCACTTGAAGGATGGGTGTCTGTGTGCGTTTATTCTGTGTTTGCGCTGTCCTGTGTGCAGGTATCGGCCTTGCGACAGGCTGATCCCGCGCCTAAAGAGTCCTACCGACTGTGTAAAAGATCAAGAAACTTAAAAAACCGCCAAGGTCCAACAGAAGGCTGTTGAACCATATACGGTGTACAGACAGCTAAGGCATAATGTAATGTTATTTCAAAGAATTTTCACGACTCTATTAGTAAACTTTCGTGCTTTTCTGGGTCCCTCCAGACAAACGCTGGGACGTTACAATAAATTAAGGTCTCCTCCCAAGTCCTTGCAATTCATTCATCATTAATCATCCTATAATTCGACGCATGCCATTTTCAATTAACTATCACAACAAATCTTCTTAACTAACGCAATAACAATTAATTGAGAAATATTTATAACAAGCTCTGACTAACTGTATAGAGAATAAGCAGTCCCTTGATGACCAACAGCATGCGGTCAGCTATTAAACCTTGGCTACGTAAAAATAAATTTAAACCTTAGCCTAATTTGTATACCCATCAATTGTGTTACATAATTTTGGTGAATGAAATGGAGACAACCTAATGTTGTGCTGCTTAGCTCGTTAGTTCCTTTTTTTTTTTTTGTTATTCGTAATAAATGAAAGAAATTACTTGAAAGTAATCAACTTCATAATTACATTTAATCACGACATTTATTACTCTCTGACCTACCAATGTTAAATGTTTCCCTATGTAGCATATTTTAAAACAAAATATGACTTTCATAACGAGAAACGTCGAATTTTAGAGCAGCAATACCTTTCACGAACAAATTACGAGCCTTACATGTCCTGATATTGCCCTTGGAGTACCTGTCATCTTCTGCAGTACTAAATCTGCCCCTACACAGACTCCAAGCTAAATCTTGTCCTGTCCAAGGCCATAAAACAAGCCGACAAGCAGTAGTGGGCTTGCAAACATAACTCGGTCATAATGCAGCATTTCTATACGACGATGCGTTTATCATAATTATTAATATTTTGGAGGTGGTCATCTGTGAACAGTTGTATGAGGACTGGCTCAATAGGCTCGATAAATTATTTCAAAAGCACCAAAACTTGTTGCGTATTTATATATTTGTTCTCTCGTTCTAGACGAAATGTATTCGTCTTGCAAACCAAATTTCACAATTCACAGACTGTAGGAGAACTCCATACCGAATTATTTCAAACAGCACAGCAGCATAGAGCATATAAATTAATGCTAAAGGACTCGTGATAGAAGAACAAGATGCTGACTTCGAACTGTATTTGCTAGCGTACTGCACTGATTGTCAGATCTCTGCAAACACAATAAAACCTTTACGCCAATTAAAGCAGAGCTGGGAGTTTAATTTATCAATTTTTGTCCCACATTATTATAAGTGATACTGTATCAGCCGAGAAGCAAAGAAACGCCAAAATGACGACAAGATTGGGGGGGGGGGCGCTGAACAGCCGACTTTCCACTAAAAGCACAAGTTTATCAACTGTGTGAATTTAATATTCAATGTCTAGACGTGCTGCTCACAGAGGACATTTTGGTTCCCAGACCTCAAGTCATTCATCGCAGCCCACAAATAAAGAACTAATAATGATTATGCATTATCAGAGATTCGTATCCGAACAGATTGATGGTTATTTGTACCATATTCGCAGATCCAGCGCGCTTTCTTAAACGCAAAAAGCTAATATTTTAAAACTTAAAGAACTTTATGCTCCAATGCGTGAAACTGTTATTCTGCTTCTCGCATGAAAACAATACGAGAAAGTATCGGACATAATGGAGCGTGTTGTCCACTATTTTACGTCGTTTCGTTACGTTTCATTAGACCCCAGACTGTCAGGTGCTCCTGGAGGAAGTTTCATCCATTTTTTGCATTTTTTATCAGCTTCAAGTTCCAAAAATGATATAAAGTGGACTGAGCTTTATATGACTCACAAGCAAATTTGCTTATACGGAAATAAGAAGAGAAGGGGAACATTTTCTGTTTCACTTTCCGTTTGACCTTTCAGAACCCAGTGGCTACTACATACACCGCCTGCTTTAATGTCAAAATTCTCTGTATAGACTATAAGCCTATTTATGTGTTTTATATGATTCTGTGAATAAACAGGGATAAGAAAAAGGATAAAGTTGTCCTTGTGCTTAACCAATTAAGCACCATGCCACGAAGATATGTGCTGGAGTGGAGGTATAGCTCCACAATTCTTGACCTAGGTATTAGATGGAGGTGACTGGTCAGCTTCACGCCCCGGCCGCTTTACCCCAAGAGAACTCGAGCTCGGTACTCACTGGATAGGAGGCTGTGCGGGCCTCAGGACCAGAAGAATCTTATCCCTGCTGCGATTCGAACCCCCGCCATCCAGCCCAGGTCGTCGTCCTACCGAATGAGCTGTCGTGACTTTCAATAAATGCGGATTGCGTCCCTAAACGATATAGAACAATCAGCCTTTACAATGGAGATGCATTATGTTCCGTGTAAGGTAGAAAGTGGAGTTTTAAATATTATTTACAAGAAATTGCTGTTTCAAAGGTTTAATACAGCTACCTGTACATTACAATCTTCTAGACACGGAGATATGTCGGCAGCTTAGGCGAACGTAAGCACAGATGCAACAGAAACATAAACGCACAATATTCTTCAATGTGACCGTCCCCAATTTTGACACATTCATCCCGGAGACTGCGAAGCTTTCGAATTCCATCAGAGAGCGAGAGTTTTAGTTTTTTTTCTCTTGGCACTACAGCCCCAGTGGGCCTAGGCCTACCTCCATGAACTTCTCCGTTCACTTCGGTTTTTCTAGATCTTACATTCGCTAGGACTCCTTGGGCGATTGATCAGTTGGTCGCAAGGCCTCTACCTGTAGACAAACACAGAAAAACGCACACAAACATCCATGCCCTGAGTGGGATTCGAACCCACGATCCCGGCTTCCGAGCGAGCGAAGACAGTGCATGCCTTAGACCGCTCAGCTCCCGTGACCGGCCGGAGTTTTAGTTTAGTGCAGCCAATTATGCTGGCTTACCACACTGATGTTCCTCCGCTAAACTTGTGAGACCGTTTCTGAACATTTCACTCCTCTTACAAGCGTTTTTGAAGAGGTGCAACTGTACGCATGTTATTCACACGTTTCATTGCAAGTTTCACTGGGTTTATCTCCTTCTGACGGTAAAAATCAAGTAACACTTTGTTGCTGAACCACGGTACAGCCTGAAACGCGGGGTGCCATTATGAAGACTCTCACTGACAATATTGCCAACACTGTACACGAAAATTCGAGTACTAAATGTTCATACCTTCAGTAATGGGAGCATGTGTTATGAGTGCGTAGGTTGGAATATGAGCGTGTAAAAAATGTAAATTCATCTTAGTTAATGAGTTACATTCATATCTTCATGCAATGGCGCTCACTTAATCTCAGGACAACTTCACTATTTCTAATTCACCTTGCAATTACTGCTGGATATAAATACTGCACAGCATGCATCCCAGTCTACTTGCAATCAACATCACAAGCCCGAACTCCATTATTTAGGTTCTACTGCAACTGATCAGTACATGCCTCAGGTTCTTTTCTTTCTTTCTTTCTTTCTTTCTTTCTTTCTTTTTTTTTTTTTTTTTNCTATGCCCACGATCGTGCTCTCGCATGTAGTACCACAAACGCGTTACTTTTCAGACACTGTTTAAAAGCGGGAAGGGAACAAAACATGAACAATAAAATCCGTGGCCTGTAGTCCGCAAACGAACCATACCGACCGAGCGACTGCCGCTTGTCAGCGAACTTAGTGCCAACTTTTGCGGATAGAGGGTGACACGTAGTCAGCGCAACTGATCCCCACGGCCGTTAATCTCGGTTTTATAAACCGGAGCCATAATATAAAACAATATATACATCGGTCTGAAGTATATATTGAATATTTTAGATCCTCTACTTTTTGTTGTTTCGAAGCAGCTAAAAAGCGCTGTCTTAACCATAAAAAGAGTGATGGAAAATGTTCAACATTCGTGTCAGGTTATTAATACGCCAACGTCACAAACCTTTACATTTATCTTAATGAATATCAGACCAAATTATTGTTTGTGAAATCCGTAGTTTCCTGTAAGTTTCTACGTTGAACATTTTCTGTTCATTAGAGTTGCTTTTATATTAGTTACCATCCTATATTCCCGGGACCAGGCATTTTCGAAACGACATATCTCTCCGTTCAATTCAGAATCCCCTGGAGACAGATTTCATTGAATTACGTGAATCGTCGTATACTGCAACTATAGTTTGAAATATTTCCATTTTCATGTCTAATATCCAGTTCATTTCAATTTAAATGCTATTAAATCTTTATTAGTAAAGCTGGGAATGGTTATGGCGAATGCGCGCGCCGGAAACAAAGATTATACGTATTTAATGCGACTGTTTAACTATTCTTTGTTCACTTGTGTAATTAATATAGCAAGAACAGTGGAGGTTCTACGGTCTACTTATCGCCTGTGTAACTGCCGTCCAGACAGCACTCAATATGCCGACATGTCAAAACTTTAAACAAAGAGCAGTAGCAATTTGTTACTGTGGATATTATAAACAGTAATTAAACAGAGAGACTTGCAACTATTAGACATAAACTACTTCTCAGATGAGAATAGCAGGATTAATTGCATTGTAATTCAGTTGCCATTAACATCATAAGGACTGAGATGGAGTGACCTGAGAAACTTTCTGTAGCAAGTTTTTTTCTTAACTTGCTGAAATTACATACCACAAAAACCAGAATGTAAGGTCCTCTACTAGAACTTGTGAAATATGTTAGTTTCATGTCCAAATTGAGTTCAGCGATTTGGCTGGATTTCAAAGCAATAAAACTACAATGCATCTAATATTGTAACCGAACATGCAGACATGCGCAAATCGATAGAGAGTTCAATCCTATTGCAACATCCAAACATACGAGTAGATAAAACAGAAAAGGCAGCTAACCGTCTGGTATCCATACTGTTTACTGCTTCATCATGGTACAAGACAGAACATCAGCTGCATAAATCGAAATGTTCTTTTCCAAAATGCAAATTGTTAGTGTGATATGTAGAACCAGTGCTAGGGAACGCCTCGGTAAACAGGCCCGCAACAAATACTCAACCAACAATAGAGTAGACCCGTTTCTAGGCAACGCCCACTATATACGCACGCAACAACGGAACCGGTGTCGCAGGTGTCTTCTGTGTGGGTACGCATATATCCATTGCTGGACAACGGATGTTTTCTTTGCTGTGGTCCGACCCGAGACTATATAATGGGAAGCCAACAATAACTGAAGCTCAGCTGGAAGTCAGTAGTAGTTCAGCTGGTAGCTGAAAGTCGGCCTATGAAGAGAAGACGTTATGTGTCCTGTAGATGCACTGAGACTGCTAGAAATCCGTTGCCAGGATACGACTAGTGAATGAGAATACTTAGCGTGTCCTATTGATTTGCGAAGTGGAAGGATTAGAGATAGTGCTGTAGTTTATTGTGATTAAGGCTGGGGCCACACGAGCGCACAAAATGCGTCCGTTGTAACGAATGTCGTGACGTCCGTTAGAAATAAGCAAGAGAGGCGAATGCTACGCTTTCTTCTGGCTCCATTGCAGACAAAAAACTACGCACCGCATTCTGCAACTGTGTGGTGTCCTCAGCAACGTCCTTCATAAAGTACCTTCATTAAATCGGACGCATTTTGTGCGCTCGTGTGGCCCTAGCCTAAGAGTGATGCAATCCAAAGCCCGTCTTATTAGTCATGCAAATGCAAATACGTGATATTTCTGACTCAATCTTAGAGCAAGCTCTTGGGTAACTGATGGTTGATCATCTAGCCAGGATAACCCCTGTGTTTTAGGTAACTCGAAGACTTAATATACCCACAAAATTCTGCAGTTGGACTTGCAGATTCTAAATGGCTCTGACAATGGTTTACCATACTCGGGATTGCCGCGTTTTTGGATTTCGTCCATCGTCCGATATTCAAAACAATAACAAATGAACACAACGTTTCGGAAACTGGGTCTGCTTCCATCCTCAGGTGAAGGGGTGGGAAAACCCCTACTGGACGTCCAGTGATTGAGGTTACAGTTCCTTATAATACCGGACGGTGGACAAAGTTCAAGACCCGGTGATCTTACAGTTGTACTGTCTAGCTCAATATTGACTAGTAAAATTAATTTTAACATTTCTCCAATTTAATATTATCTTAGGGAGTCCGGATAACTCATTCGGTATAGCGACGGGTTACGGCCTGGACAGCCCGGGTTCGATTCCCGGCATGGCAGAATTTTTCTCTTCTCCACAGTGTCCAGAACGACTCTTTTGGGGCACCCAACCTCCTATCCAATGGGTATCGTGTGAGACTTCCCCGAGGATAAAACGACCGGGGCGTGAAGCTGACCACTGACCTCCATCTAGTTTCGAGGTCAAGTATGGTGGAGCTATACTTCCACTCCTCCACATACCTTCATGGTAGAGCTAAATTAAGCACAGCGACTTTAAATATTATCTTCAGGCTTTCCAACCAAACTTCCGTATTCATTTCTATTTTGCCCACGCGTTCCACATGCTCTGCCCACTTCATCTTTTTTTTTTATTTAATTGCCTTCGCAATATTACGCAGACAACACGAATTATGGCATTTCTCATTATGTACGATGATTTTCTCGTGGTCTCTGCTACTTTGCCATTCCAGGGCCCAAATATTTACCTCAGCAATTCGTTCTCAAACGCCTTCAGACTGTGCGCCCCCCCCCCGGTTTCGCAACCATGTATAGGAAACAGCGTGCCTTTCGTATGTAAATACATATAGTGTGTTATGGTTGTGTACAGTCCTTTGTGCGTGAAATATTGTTGCAATTTGCTTTGTAACAATGCGTATATGTGTCCTCCTTCCATATGGTATGGAGCACTTTATCAACAGGAAAGAGATTGAATGTGATAATGGGCATTCAATACGTTCGGATACTGGTCATCAAGACATCTTAATAGCACCTCGTAGGTTAGCTTTTGTATGTTGCTTCCACTTAAAGAAATACAGCACAAATAATTATCTAGAATAAATCTTCCACCATACAATACAAGCTAACGATTTCGGTCAAAATGTTTATGTTACATGTCCACTTTGTTAACTTCAAGCTCGTTGGGTTTTATGCATGCAATACATACTGCACACTCTGGCTAGGGACGTCTTTCTTTTTCGCCAAAGGAAGAGATCTTATGTCCCGTCTGTAGTCCTATATACCTCAAGTCTCAATTTATATCGCAGTAATTAACTCGTAATTTGTGTACTACAGCAATATCTTGGCGAGTTTCTGTTCATAGGAAACAGTGTACTACGAGAGGCAAAAACATTTAACAGTAATGAGAGAAACTTTTTGCATGTGATGGAACGAAACATAAATAAATCATGGTTAATGAGGCTGTAGTTAGAGTTAGAGACTGGCAGGGTTGCGACATTGTTCACAGAATTGGAGTGATCAAATATTTCTACTTGTACTCTCCATTGAGACAACCGTCCATTAACTACTCACAACATGACTTAAGGGTAACGATGTATATTCTAAGCCGTTCAGGTCATCATTTCAAATTAGTATCCCGTATCGGACAACCTGATCCTAAATAGCAATTTGCTTCGGCTGAAACAATTACAGCTTCAACATGGACCCTATTCGTACTGGACAACTTGTCTACATATGTTCTTCATTAAAATGATTACGATGTTCTGGGACACGGCGGTACGTAGCCTTCTGGATGGAAACCAAAGTTTATGAGGAAATTTATCTCCAGATTCATGGTAGAATAAGACTTCCACCTTGAAGACGGAAGCAACGTGTTCCTCCGAAAACTTTGTATGCATCTCTCGACTATATGGGGTCGCATCTTAGAAGACCGTGATATTAATATTCATTGCAATGAAAACTTAAAATCTCATGTATTTGTGATTTACGGGTTGGCTATATTTGTAGTGGATAATTCCGGTGAATTTATCTGCTAGAAGTGTTTCAAAATTAGACTCAAGAACTAGTTTATTATGCGATTACACAAGTGAACAGTAGTCCAAACATAACTCTTGGTCGCAAACACCAAAACGTCTGTCTTCTAGCAAAATGTTATCGAACAAAACACTGTTTACGTCGTCCCAGCCGTTTCATGGAGAGGATGCATTTGAAAATCTCACGAAGAATTCTCTTCTGGGATAAGGCCGTGCAGCACGAAGGAGCAATACGGTTAGGTATTAGCCTGTAGTGACCGCCTCTGTGGTCTAGTGGTCAGAGTTGCTGGCTACAGATCCAGGGGTGCCACCAGCTTTCCTGAGAAATAGTGGGTCTGGAACGGGGTCTACTCAGCCTCGTGAGGATAACTGAGAAGCTATTTCAAGGAAATAGCGGCTCCGGGTCTAGAAAACCAAAAATTAACAGCCGTGAAGATCCGTTGCGCCGACCACGTGACACCCTCTATCCGCAAAAGTTGGCACTAACTTCGCCGACAAGCGGCGATCGCTCGGTCGGTATAGTTCGTTTGCGGACTACAGGCCACGGAGCTTATTTTGTTGTTGTTGTAATCAAGTTTATATGGTAGTAAACTTGTCATGGCCCATTACCTTTAATCGATGACATAAACTGACTACGTCGGGCCTTCTTTCTCAGTAGCTTCACGTGCATATCTGGTTCTAGTTAATCATAATATTAGTTTGCCTTTTAATATAGCCATAGAATATGACCAGTCATTGCAAATAATTGACTGCTACGCACTTAATTTTTAATTACAGATCCTTTTCGCAATGCTGTCTGGCCCGCGCACATTGTCAAACATCACCAACCGCACTCACATGTAAACTTAAGCGTCAAACCCTGGACTAAACGGTAAAAACAAATGCAACATGCTTAATAAAAAGCCGGCGCCACATGACTCCCTACTGCCTACGACTTTCACGCTGTTGGATCTCATTCTAATCTTCGTTCTATGACCATTAACAACAGAAATAACAACTAAATTCCAGCATCAAAATCTACAACTTCCTCTCGAAATATTTCAGATTTGATGTCTGTCCTTCACACAAACCGAATTCACCGGTGATTTCAATATTCACTTCGTGCATTACCACGTGTATGGAGTGCCACTCATAACATTTAGGCCTCATGCAGATCTGTTAAGTCACTCACTCACTCATGGAGCTCAGCCCTTCTTGAGAACCTGCCAATTCTGCAGCTACTCAAGAACTTCCCAAGAATTTTATGGAACCCGAAGGTTCATTACCGTGGTCACAAGAGCCCTCCACTGGTCCCTATCGTGAGCCAGATCAATCAAATCCATACCATCCCATCCAATCTCTCTAAGATCCATTTTAATATTGTCCACCCACCTACGTCTTGGTGTTCCCAGTGGTCTCCTTCCTACCGGATTTCCCACCAATATCCTAGATGCATTCCACCTCTCCTCCATACGTGCTACATGTCCTTCCCACCTCAACCTCCTTGACTTAATCATTCTAATTATACTTGGAGAAGAGTACAAGTTATGAAGCTCCTCATTATGCAGTTTCCTCCAGTCTCTCGTCACTTCATCTCTTCGGTCCAAATATTCTACTCAGCACCCTATTTTCAAACACCCTCAGTCTCTCCCTTAATGTCAGAGACCAAGTTTCACACCCATACAGAACCACGGGCAAAATAATAATGTTGTATACTCTAATTTTATGTTTTAGGCAGCAGACGAGAAGCTTAAAGGTTCTGGACCGAATGGTAGCAAGCATTACCGAGGTGGGTCCTGTCACCACGGTATGGTGCGTCCTCAGGTTGCGGATGGAGGAGACGCCCTCCAGTTTTGGAGGGAAGCTGCGAATATATTGATTAAGCAGATGCGGACAGCAGACAAGGGGTGGTCCTCCAGCTTGGGGGTTGGGCGTGGGGCTAACAACTCCTCACCTTAAAAAATAAGCTTGTTACGAAAGACCACAAGTAGCCTCGGACCTGGGCGGATTCCTTGGATAAACGACCTAAGCGAAAGATCTGTTAAGTCACCAAGGTTAGTCTCGTTCATGTCAGCTAGTCGAGGCACCTTGAATTTCTAGTCTGCAACATCAGTCAATACTGCCTCTAGACACATCATAATATTACAGTCCGGTACCCACTGTGATTTCTTCTGAATAACGTGACTAGATCTGCTGGTCTTTTTTCAATGTTATGTATGCGGACGTAAATTTAACGTACATCTCATATAACTGCCGTGGTAAAAGGCTCTTAGAATGAAATCTATTTCATTATGTGGAGTGGCTGGCAGCTCCTTTACCACAGACTATTCCTTCTCCAAGAGTTTTTAATCCTGTTGTTAAGAGCGGCAGTGACCAAGTGCAATCAGCTGACGATGTGGTAATAGCATCAAGTGGTTGTCAGGTGTGGGTGTGTGCCGAGCTCCATCTCATCAAGCACACCTCTTCATCATCTAACCTTCACAGAATGGATTAGGGTGGCCCACCAACCCGGAACTAGACGACTTACTAACTCACCTAACCCTTCATTCCTCCGTTAGCCTCAGTTCCAATCTACTTTATTCTGCATAAGGAAGATGTGTCACATTAGCAGAGTTCTAATGTCACTTTCACACAAAACAGCAAGCGACTATTTGCAAACTGAAGTTCTAGCCCATTCAGGGCCCTGGCCTCATATTTAGTTACGTAACCATTTCGCACAGACGGTAGGGCTCCTTGGATGAGTGATCAGCTCGTCGCAAGGCCTCTACCTAAACACGTGATAACACAAACAGAATAAACGTATACACACAACAAACATCTATGCCTTAAGTGGGATTTGGACCCACGATTCCAGCGTCCGAGCGAGCGAAAAGAGTTCTTGCTTTAGACCGAGCGGCTACTTTGACGGCGCAAATTCAAGTTACCGTCGTCATAATATGGAGCATCAAGACGTTTCTCTTGCTTTAAAGCAGGTTTCAGAACTTCTCAACTCAAAATTGCGAACTGCACAAGGCTGATACTACACAGCGATAAAGATGAAAATTAAGTCATGAAAGTAATACCCGTTGAGAATTCAACGGGAAACCTCATCATTTGCTATATAAGCTTTCGTATTATTAACTTCCCCCTACTTTCTTTCGTGGTCCTTTGCAATCCTGTGTTATCGAATGATAGTCGAGATCGACTTCTTAAACATCTTCCACAAATAACACGCACAAATAGCCAATCTTAAGCAGTCTCCTTTACATAGCATATCCCTACATTTCACATATCCGCCTCAAATTTTTGTCAGTACTCACAGGACAACACACTAATTAAGGACTACTCGCTAGTTCGTCACCTACTGCGTAACTTAAGTTCGTGCAAAGTGTCAGCTCTCTACAAGTCACTGCTATGGCAATCCGAAATTGTGTACTGACAGTGATAACATGACGCTTACAAAACTTTATTGTATATAGATTTACATAGAACGAAACATGGCGTGTCAGAGTTTCAATGCACGTACTCGCTATCAAGTAACATCATGCAGTACTGAAGAAATACAAAACACAGATTTCAAGAACATCGTATAAATAAGCATATTTTATGTGACTGACAGCAGGAAGACCAATGCTGGCCGATTTACCTATCGGCACAATTAGTACTGCCCGACAGCGACGCATGCTCACTCATCTCACGCACTTCGATTCGATTATAGAGAGATAGGTACATCGACAAGTGTTTAATGTACCACGTATACAGCCTACTTCGACTATAAACACGGTCTTATTCCTATAATCGAGTGAGTGTTTATCATTTTTTTGCCACATTTGTAATTTGCTTTATGGTCTCGTAATTAATTCCGGTCTAGAAACCGAGATAAAACGGCCGTGGAGATTCGTTGCGCTAACGTGACACCCTCTATCCACAAATGTTGACACTAACTTAGCCGACAAGTGGCGGTCGCTCAGTCGGTATAGTTCGCTTGCGGACTACAGGCCACGGAGTTTTTTCTCGGAATTAATGGCAGAAATCGGGATCGAAGCAGGAACACCCAGAAACCTGATTCCGTATGCTAAGCACTAGATCACCAGGTTAAGGGGTCGATCTGGACCACTGTGACATACATTCCCATTATGCGTTCATTTGTTGCACTCTGTACAAAAGATGCATATGATATATCAGACTTTGAATAGAGATTCAAATTATGTTTCCTTGTTTGAATGAACCTTGGGGTCTTTCAGATGACAGTGTCTTCAGCGTCTCTATTCAATCAGAATTTCTGTTCGCATTCCTTTATAAGTCAGATACGAAATCAAACGGAGGCCAGAATTTCTTGAAATTACTTAGATCAACTGTCTTAATTTGAATATAACCGAGAGTATAGAATTTCAGTTCCTCCTTGAACTCAGACACTTCAAACATTCCGATATTCCGATCATTGGTCCGCTATGGCTGCAACGAGCTTCATTCCCGAGAATGGGTATTCGATTACTAGACAGTTCAATAAATTCAAGAATATTGGTTAATGAATTACTTCGCGGACACTGTCTCAGCATTATCATATTATCTCAAATCAAGCACTGGTGGTCTCTATTTAACAACTGCATGCTGCACAAAGTACCTCATTAAGCAGTTTCATGGCCTAAAGCCTCACCTGAAAAAATTCAGTCAATGAAGTGGCCAAGAAGTCTCTCGTTTTTACGGCTCACGAAAGTTCAGTATCGATGATGCAAAACCAGCAGTGTGCATTCTCCGAAACAAGTTCACTGACATCTTCACCTTCATATCCTACTGTTGTAGACTTAACCATTAAACAGTTAAACTGGCGAATGGGCAAAAAATCAAAGCTAACAGTCGAAAATAAAATTCTGATTTATAAGACTATAATCATACCTATTTTGACGTATGGCCTGGAATTATGAGGCTGCGCCAGCAAATCTAACATAGCAATAATCCAAAAAAGCCAATCTAAGATCCTACGAATGATAGTCGACGCACCACGGTATGTCTCCAACAACTCTCCAAACCGATCTCGGTATATCTTCCGTACAAGACGTCATCCAACAAAAAAGCAACAGACATCACAACAAAATCATAACTCACAAAAACCACTCCTAAAGACGCTATCGACAAGAGAAAACAACAGACGACTAAAACGAACTGGCCAATTGACTTGATTTGAATTAGTGAGGATTCGCCGCTGGATGACTCCTCATCAAGCCTTCTAAACAGCCATAACATTAGCTTATAGAATGTATATTCTGATTGCTGATCAAATATATAAATAAAAATATCCTACTTCTGTACTATCCACTTTAATATTATCCTTATATGTGCAGTAAGGTTACCAAGATGTCTCTTCACTTTACGCTATCCAAAAAAATTCTTGAATGCATTTTTAACTTATTAATGCCCGCTATGTGATCGGCCAATCTCATACTTCTTGATTTAGTCACTAGCTGAAGGATACAGGTTACATAGTTCCTCAACGTTTGCTTAACCTTCTCCAATTCTTTATCACTTCTTCTATCCTGCGTCCAAGTATCTTTTTCAAAATTTTACATCCAGACATCCTAAATTTATACGAGATCTGTGGCTCTCACCACGGCCTTCTCGTATGTGACTCGTACCGAAGTTTCAGAAGAGCATACTGCCTTCATCATCAACACTCAGAATGGAGACTGTATTATTATTATTATTATTATTATTATTATTATTAGAGAGGGTGGNGCGGGTTCAAACCCGGCGGAGGTCGTGGAATTTTTAAGGGCGGAAAAATTCAGGGAACAAGTCCTCCGGGAGGGACTTTAAGCCGTGGGTCCCGTGTCGTAGATTTACGGCACGTAAAAGATCATCATGTCTCTAGGAGACCTCTGAGCACAATTAGGCAACAATTTCCCACCCACGTAGTTTCCAATGCCTCTGGTAGATGGGGAAAATATCAGGCACCGA